>NC_138149.1:24777400-24799900 GCF_964199315.1 Orbicella franksi | reverse complement strand
TTACCACTTTTTTCGTAGCGAATTTGCAGCAAGAATGGACAAAGAAGGAGATCATAAGACTGATGGGGGATCTAAGCATTTGATGGATAAAGAAGCGGCTTCTCGCATCCAGGCGGCGGAGGCAAAACAACATGGCGGCGGGGTCGAGAAAGGAGGCTTCGCTTCGCGTGCTCAGTCCACTGCTGACAAGCGTGAAAACCAGAAAAACTAGACAAGCATGAAGACAAGAACAACTAGAACTTAAAAGTAGATCGTGAAAATCAAAATACGAGCACCTTAAAGGTAGAAATGTGTAATTCGGCTAATGTGGCACAACTGTCTAGCCGTAGAATCGTTAAATGTATGTAGCGTTGTTCTTTGATTAAACGATTACAAAAAAAGGTAGATACCGTTGATGCTTTTCCTAGAATCTCACGGGTCATTAAACATCTCTCCCCTGGCCGGAGCTAATTCCCAGAAAATCAGCTTTTCCGGGAAAAGATCCAGCCTTTGTTTCAAAGTTGAGGCTTGTAAACATGTTTATTACAGCCTTTGCATATGGAAATAGGTGTGACGTAATTGTCTACCTCTTAAGGGTAGGCCCTTTCTCAGAAACTCGTGCAGTATACGAATAAACAGGTGACATCTGAGAACGAGACTAATTAGGGTGCTTTCCTTTGTGGTGATCTCGAAAAGGATTAGTGATCTAAGATCACTCAGATCATGGTGCATCAAACGAGCCGATAAATCCACTCTTGTCACGGATTCATCGACTCCTTTGATGTACCATGATCCGCGTGATCTTGGATCACTGATCACCTCAAATGAATGCATCCAAGCTTGACTCCTAGAATTGAAATAATTGAATTGAATCCTGTATCTGATGAAGTCATTTTTCGCTTTTTCACGCATGGTTGTTTGTGGAACAGCCACGTTGTCTTTATAACGAAAAGAAACTACAGGTTGGTTTGAAGAAATGCAATTTATTTTCTCGTGATAAAAAGAGTGTTTTACCCACTCGCAGCGCTTGTTCCAAAAAAAAAAATATCTTGACCACTCGAAAATAAAATTTATATCTACGCGCCGTCTAATGTCTTCTATTTAGCAGCCAGTTAAATATTTCGGTTCCACGAATTCCAAGTCCGATGTCCATACATCGTTAACATTAGTAGATCCATCCCTTTGTTTCAAACTGTTTCCGTAAACAGGTTTTTCACAGCCTCTTTGTACGAACTAGTCATGACAGCCGTTTTAGAAGCACAGTGGCAGGCACATGATCGATGTTAGGTGGGAATGGGTTATCTCCTGCGGAAAACGTCAATGAGCGCTCGACAAAACACACCCTAAGTACTGTGCGAGATTGAGAAGGGATTCACAGAGCTAAGCGAATTCAAAGTACCTTGCTGTATAGACTAACGTCGTGAAATAACTCTCGCGGTCAATGACAGAAAATTTAACATTATCTGCGCTTTGAGCCACTGGAAAAGTTGAAAATTTACATGGACATGTCAATTTTAATTTACAGCATGTAAATCTTGATTTACATTCTTTGTAAATTACAATTTACATGTTAGGGTTTTGTAAAATAAAATTACAGGAAATTTACAGCTTTTAGTACAGCATGTAAATGTTCTGTAAATAGTGATTTACATTGTCTTTGTCGACAATGATCATTTGAAGAACATGTAAAAACCTGTAAAATATTTTACGCACTTTTACAGTATCTGCCTTTGTAAAAAACATGTAAATTGCTTTGCTAAACCATGTGAGGAACGTGTAAATAATTCAAGCGAATGCTGTAAAAAGTCTGGAAATGTTATGTTTGTAACCCTGTAAAAACCATGTAAATGAAAAAAGGGGGCCTGTAAGAAACATGTAAAAACCATGTAAATGAAAAAAGGGGGGCTGTAAGAAACATGTAAAAAGCATGTAAATTAAAAAAGGGGGGCTGTAAGAAACATGTAAAAAGCATGTAAATGAAAAAAGGGGGCCTGTAAGAAATATGTAAAAAGCATGTAAATGAAAAAAGGGGGGCTGTAAGAAACATGTAAAAAGCATGTAAATGAAAAAAGGGAGCCTGTAAGAAACATGTAAAAAGCATGTAAATGAAAAAAGGGGGCCTGTAAGAAACATGTAAAAAGCATGTAAATGAAAAAAGGGGGCCTGTAAGAAACATGTAAAAACAATGTAAATGAAAGAAAGGGAGCCTGTAAGAAACATGTAAAAACCATGTAAATGGAAAATCTAGAAGTTGCACGGGTGCGACACCGCACTAATTAAGCTGTCTTCTTGTGAACTTTCCGCGCATCCACAACGACAAAATAAAACTAGAATTGTTACTGCACATGCAGGCGTCCCAAGCTTACGTCTCTAGAAAAGAGAAAAATTAATTCTCGGACGTACGTATTTATTCATGCAGGACCATGAAAGCGTCACGTGTTGTGTGAGTTCAAGACGGAAAGAGCCCTGGTGACCGAATTTGAACTGACGCGGAGTTAGGTTAGGCAGGGAACCATAAGGGACACCCAACGACCGCTCCCTCTCGAATGCTTTTCAACGCTGTTTTAGGTTATCTGGTGTACTTTCAAAGCTCTGTAGGTTAATTTTAGGTTGCGCAAAAAAAAATTTATCTGTTCGGTTATTCTACAGGAGCTTGAGTATTCTCGAACTTATTAGGGCTTTTTTGTCCATTTCCCGAAAACGTTAGGTCTTATCGCCTTTCCGAAAATGATAGCTGACTTTTTTTCGGTACCCAAAATGACATTTTTAACAATCCGAAAACAACAAACATTAAACTTCTCATATCGCGAAAGTTCGAGGTCACAGTTGTGCCCCTGAACCGCTGAGAATGAACGAAATATCATCGATTTAGAGCGTTAAATATTCCGAAACATGAACATTCTACAAGTAAGATTAATACAACTAAGTCTGCCCTTGCATGTTCACTGTTTCTTTGTTTTTTTGTTTTTTTGTTTTTTTTTTGGTGATTTCTACCGTTTTGTGCTTTCATTGCCATCACTGTTATCCCAGTCCGTTTATAAGAGCATACCAGCTTTGTGAGTGCCCGATCTCCAACAGGCGGGAATCAGCGGTCTTCATGTTAGGTACCAGGTTCTCTCGGTTCTCCCGCCATGTTTGGCAGTTCGTTGGAACTTACATCGAACTCGAGCTCTCTTTTAGCGGGCCAAAAGCCACTCTACCTTCGCTTCGTCACCGTGCACGGTTTCAAGGCAAAGTTTACCGTTACCCAGAAGTTGAAGATAGCGATTACAGGCAACAAAAACGACAGGTAAGCAAGTTTTGCATAAATTGAACGAGCAGAGTAAAGTAACGTCAAGATACGTATACATTTCGTTTTGCCTTTGGTTGTGAATGTGTCATTATCAAGGAGAGGTGACATTGCTTGTGGAATCGACTTTGTCGATGTTTACCTGCCGTGCATAAAGAGCTTTATTATCTGTTATTATCTGTTCTCGATAACTGAGCATGAGCATGCGACATTTGTTATTGGCTTATATGCACCTCGTGATTCTTTCTGATGCATGCTCTTGTAAGGTTATGTTGCCCTCTGATGTGAATGCTAGTAAGCTAAAATGTAATGTGCCATCTTCAGCAGAGAAATTTCTCTTATGCTAGAGTAAGTATTCTGAAGTTACTCAAGTGTCTACAGTTGTACCTACATGCAAGTTACAATATGCTGTTATACACAACTGTACATGGACATTACACCCACTGGTGCTGATACTGTAGTAAGTTAAATGTTGTGGTATTTTCTTTCACAAAAAAAAAACACTATGATACTTTATAAAGAGGTATACATGTACCTCAAACTGTTGTGAAAACTACACAGGACTTGAAAAAAAGGAAGAGTAACTTGCCCAGGCAGGAATATCTACTTGTCTTGGACGACACAGTATAGTCAATCGATTATTTCATAACAATCAATAGAAATTAGTCAATGATATCAGAAATCAATAAAAGGATTCGTCATGAGTCATCGATTGTGATCAAATTTTCAATAACCATTATCAATTTTGCTGATACTAGCTTATCTTTTAAGCAACATTTAATAAGAAAGAAATGAACAAAAGATTTAAAGTGAAATATGAAATCATGAATACAATTGCATAAAAACATAACATTGTATCTCGTAAACAGAATATTTTGCTGGCATACATGTATCAGGGACTATGTTTTGGGGGTTTTTGGTAGTGCCTTTGAAATCTACATAAAAAAGTTACAATCAAACATTGTGTTGAGGGACACAATTTTTCTACAGTTTAGGTGAACTAACAAAGAGAGACCAACTTTCAATTGATTCTCTAATGACTGATAGATTTGGTAAAGTCAAACTGATAACTTAAAACTTTTCTAGCATGTGAGTATAAATTTCATTTCATTGATCAATAGCACTGATAACACTTACATTAATTTCAATTTATTGATTTATATCAATTTATGGATCTATTTCAATCGATTGCCTTACCCTGGGATGACCAGACAGCACTTTAGAGCCCTGTCACAGCTGTACATTTTACTTGTATGAAATTGGGCTCTTACCAAATACATGTAGGTTTCATGTGTCATGCATCTGTTCATGCATCTGTAGCAGGGCAGGAAAAAAATTGTAAGTCACTTGCCCAGTGGGCCAGTCAATTTCAGTTTTCACTTGCCCCACTTAAATATTAGCTGCCAGTGTGGTGGCCAGTAAGGAAATCAGAGGACAAATGCGAATGAAGTACACTCGGATTCCAAACTATTTCTTGCTTTCAACCTAATAATTAACTAATCTTTAGGTCTTAAGTTTTGAAATGGAATGACTGGAAATTATCATTTATCAAGCTGGCATTTTTAGTCAGACTCACAAGACTACTGACGCTACATTGTAATTTCACTTGCCCACTGGGCCACTGAACTTCTATTTTCGCTTGCCCAAGAGCAAAATTTACTTGGCTGAGGAAATCAGACCTGGGTTTTTTCTTGCCTTGAGTAGATCACAGATAACATCAAAATGTGGTAAAAACAAAAAATAGTCACATAAGCCATTACCAGAGTGTGTCACAGAATTTGTGAATTTTTCAGGCGTGTGTCACTGATGTTTTTACCACATTTTGATGTCTTCTGTGATCTATTACTGAACAGATGCACGACAACATAGAATCTGTCTGCTTTGTAATACATAACAAAGAAACAAAAACAAACTTTTATGACATCATCTGTACCTTTGTCCACCAATAGAGCATAAGTGTACGTAAGAAACAATCAAATTGTGCCTGCAAATAACTCGACTTATTATTTAAACATTGTTTGATAGGAGTTTGATTTATTGTGCATGAATATTACAATGTAGGAGATAGTGAACATTGAATAGTTACTGCCACAGATTTTGAGTTTAGTTCTTCTACATCCTCTGACATTCAGTGCCTTCCAATCAGAGATGCAAATTTTTTGTCACACAGTAGCTACAGATGTAGATGTAAGATCTGTTTGATTGATGAATATTCAGGGCTCAAAACAATGGCCGGTCAACGGGCAATGTCTGGCCAGAATGGTGACTTGACTGGCCAAAAACTTCACTCGCCGGTCATGTTGACCAGTCATGTCATGTTGAGACGGTCACGTTGTTCATTCTTGAATAAACAATCAAATCCCCAACTGTAAATCTGAGAGTTTTTATCTCTTTTTTATTATGACCTCTAACGAAAACACACACCAATGCATACATGTATCTGTTTGAACGGCTAAAGACCATTCACTTGCTGTTTGTCATGCATTCAAGATTGATAGGAATGCCATTCGAGTGACTGGGGTTAAATCTGTTCAGAAAAATATTAAGCCAATCTTTAAACGGTCTAGCAGTGACTGGAACAAACAAACTATATTTGTGGGTTTAATTTGGCTCACATTATGTGTAATTGATTTTTTCGTAAATATCTTGACCAGTCAGAAAAGAGACATGACCGAGCTAAAATTACTTTGGCCGGTCAACATGACCGGCTACAGTCCGATTTCAAATGTCACAGTATAAATTGGAATGATAAGAAACAAAATAATAACTCCAGTGTAAAATTCGCTGATTGATATCATACATAGAATTTGCTGATTCATACTCAGCCATAACTTATCTTATTTAACGAAATGTTTTATGTTACTTGTAGGATGAAGTAAAATCGAGAGTGGTCAATACATGCATACTCCTTGGCATTGATGCTTGATCAGGAAAAAATCAGCCACTGAGAAGTCTACCGTACCTATGACTCTATAAGGGGTCCAAGGTCCATTTCTTGAAGGCCCTGGAAACTTTTCGGGCCCACAAAGCCATCTTTAATTGAGCTGTGTCTAAAAACTAAGAGCTGTGTATGCCTGAAACTTCTTGTGTGAAGGAAACCTCTGTTCATATTGAGAATAAGCGAATAAAACAGCTCTGTAAGCATAAGATTTCAGATTTTGGTATGGCTTTCTGGGTGCGAAAACTTTTTGGGACCTTCGAGAAATGGGCCCCTGGTGCATTACAGTCTAACATGGTGATCTTCAACACTTTCTGGCATAAATTCAACCACTTTAAACATTATTTTTAATGCTTTGAAGTATCACCTACACTGTACCTGGTTAGTGAATTAGCATTAAATTTGAATATCTTAGATTGCTAGGTTGATACTTATTGTTCAATACAGCAGCTATAAGATTTCATCATTAAAAGCAAAGGCTATGTTTACATACATGTAGTACCAGAACAATAATTTATTAACTTATGATGTGTTATGGGAACTATGGTACTAGATAGGCCTTTCAATTTCAACAGGTCCCTATGAATTTTTTTTTTTACAGTACAGTTTTTTTTTATCACAAAAAGAAAAAGTAAAATTTTGAATATTGTTTACAGTGAATGTTTTGTCAGGGGTCCAAAATGTTTGTCCTGTTTGGATTCCGTACAGTTTTGGAAAAAGAAGGAAACTGTGACTTTGTAAACATAGCCTAAAAGATGTCAGAAGCCTTGTTTTATGTTATGCAATGTAGTATTCCTTTGGCATGAATGTTTTTATGATGAATTTAAAATGTCAATCTCTATCTTTTGGTAAATGTTTTTTCTCCCTATTTTCTGTTATTTCAAAAGAACAATTCACTCTATGAAAAAAGTTGATCAATATTTCACACTTACATTGCAGTAATTTTCGTAATAAGGTAAAGGTAAAGACTGCATATGAGTCACATGGCCCAACAGACTGGAGCTTATCCCGCTTTCTGTAGCAGGAAGCGACTAGGACTATTTCTACTCCCCCTGGATGAGATGCCAGTCCATTGCAGGGTTACCCCACCATTAAACTCGCTGGTACCCACTTATTCACCTGGGTGGAGAGGCACTGAGAGTAAAGTGTGTTGCCCAACAACACAACAGAATGTACCTGCCTAGGGCTTGAACCCGGACCGCTCGATCAGGAGTTGAGCGCACTACATGTAACTACGAGGCCATCGTGCCTCCCACATTTTTCATAATAATTATTAAGGCTAATTTAATCCTGCATTAATTACTTAGTAAGAAAAAAAAAACAGTTTATTCATTCGTTTTATGACAAAGGTATTATCATTATGTTACATTTGACTTTGTGAATTTAGTATATATTTAAGACAGGTATCCATTTGCAAACAATTTTAATTTCACTAGTTGTAGCTGACAACAGTATAGTTCTTAATCATTTTATTATTTATGAATTAAATAGAGTTGAATATGACATGGTTTTGCACAATCTTGAAAAGGTCTTGAATTTTAGTAGTCTTCTTGAAAAGTGCTTGAATTCGGTTAAAGGAGCTCAGTCATGGTATTTTAAAATATTTTGGCCATGCACAAAATTACATTTAAGTCGTCTTGTTATAGATAGAAAGAAAAGAAAACATGTTTTATTTGTTGCAATGAGTACATTGTAAACCTTATTCATGGCATATAAAAACTATTTGAATTTTACTGAGTTTGTTCTGATTGCAATAAATTTCTGATTCTGTATAAATTTGCATGTTTTCTACTATTATAATTAAGGTCCACAGATTTGATTACAATAAAACAGTACATTCCATGCATTTTTCTTCAAGTTATTATTTACAAGTTATTAATCGCACAGGGTTTCTCCCTCCCTTTTTCGATTTACATGTTATTTACAGGCTCCCTTTTTACATTTCCAGGTTATTTCAAGGCTCCCTTTTTTGATTTACATGTTATTTACAGGCTCCCTTTTTCAATTTACAGGTTATTTACAGGCTCCCTTTTTTGATTTACATGTTCTTTGCAGGCTCTCTTTTTCAATTTACAGGTTATTTACAGGCTCCCCTTTTCAATTTCCATGTTATTTGCAGGTTCTCTTTTTCGATTTCCATGTTATTTACAGGCTCTCTTTTTCCGTTTACATGCTATTTACAGGCTCCCTTTTCCGATTTCCAAGTTATTTACAGGCTCCCTTTTTCGATTTACACGTTATTTACAGGCTCACTTTTTCAATTTCCATGTTATTTACAGGCTCTCTTTTTCCATTTACATGTTATTTACAGGCTCCCTTTTTCGATTTACATGTTATTTACAGGCTCCCTTTTTCGATTTACATGTTATTTACAGGCTCCCTTTTTCGATTTACATGTTATTTACAGGCTCCCTTTTTCGATTTACATGTTATTTACAGGCTCCTTTTTTCCATTTACATGTTATTTACAGACTCCCTTTTTCGATTTACACGTTATTTACAGGCTCCCTTTTTTGATTTACACGTTATTTACAGGCTCCTGTTTTCATTTTCCATGTTATTTACAGCCTCCATTTTTTTTATTTACATGTTGTTTACAGCCTCCCCTTTTTATTTACATGTTATTTACAGTATTATGGCAGCCTCCCTGTATTAAATTTACATGTTATTTACGGGTTTCCAGGTTGAATCACAAGAAATTTACAGGCTATTTACAGTATTTGCAGGAACAGTTTACATGTTATTTACATGATCTTAGCCCTTTGCTTTGAAACATTTACAGTGTTTTCTTCATCATTTACATGTTTCACTTGAAACATTTACATGTTTTTTACATGAAACCTCCAAAACATGTAAAAGGGGAAAAATCATGTAAATTAATCTTTACAGTCTCTTTTTGATTATTTACATGTTAATTACATGTTATTTACATACTCTGTAAATTTTCAACTTTTCCAGTGAGCTGTGAGTTGAGTCAACATGGTCAAGCTAGCATATAAAATATGTGGTTCACTTTTCCTTTTATATATAACCATAAAATTAAAAAATAGATTTCATTTAACTAAAGGCTGTTCCCATACCCTCCATGGATGGTATTTGCGTTTCCAGGAAGTCAGAGTAGCTGGTAAACAGACAGTTAGTGTTCCGAGAAAATAGGTCTATTCTTACATGTGGTCAAAGTCGAACTCTTGAACTCTTGAAAATGGGCACACGGTTTCTGCCTCAAACATAACACAATAATATAATTTTATTCAAGGTTATTCCTTTCTTCGCCTCGTTCGGTTCTACCGGGATGCGACTCTCATTTCATCGAAAAATAGCGATCATTACATTTATATCACTACGGGTCAAGGTTGGAATTGAGTATGGTTTCGCCTCCGATCACGCTATCTGCTCTACGGTCGCCTACGTCCCTTATACAAAGCAAAATGTTCACAACGAAGTAAAAAAATAACAGAAAGGCTTAATTTATTTTTGTAATGGAAAAGCTATAAACAATCGATACCTAACGAATTGTTAAAGATCGTTTTAAAATAATGCCAAAATTTACTGCGCGTTCTTAGATGTTACAGTCCCTTTAGAAGTCGCGAGGACAGTTTAAATGGCATGTCTTGTGTTGGCCTTTAAGCATTTTCTTTTCGATGATTATGAATTTTTAAGAGGTAAAGTTTATTTCCTATGGATATATCCATTTTTCCTATGGATAACTTAGTAACAATCAAATACCTAACGAACTGTCAGTGATCGTTTTGAAATAGCACCCGTCACTGCGCGTTGTTTTATGTTACAGGACATTTAGAAGTCAGGACGGAAGTTAGAACGGTATGTCGGCGTCTTGATCTGGCTTTTATTCTTCCGCAGCATTTTCTTTTCCCCGATTGTGAATCTTTAAGAAGTAAAGATAGCCTACTGCATCTCCAGCCGCGAGCAGGTCGCTCTCGGTCGGGTGCCAGGTTAAGCCCCAGATCCCCGAGGCTGCGTAGAAAACTTGAATTTGCTGACAGGTATCGCAGTCCCAGATGCAGATCGTCTGGTCCAAAGCCCCGCTCGCCAGGAACTTGTCCTCGGGTGAAAAACTGACCATCCTGATTTCAGACTCGTGTCCTGCCATTTCGCAGATCTTCTGCCAGGTACTGATGTTCCACAAGCGCACCAACTGATCTTTTGAACACGTGGCTAGCAACTGCTCGTTGTGTGAAAACGTGGCGCATGTCACCCAATCAGGTTGCGTAACAGTGGTCACGTACTCATAGCTCCTGCCGTCCCATATTCGAGCTGAGTTGTCTATGGAACTCGTCAGGATAAAATTTCCAGAGCTCGAAAACTCGGTGTACTGGCAGAAGCGCTCATGCCCACCCAATGTCAACATCTTTCTTTGTGTCTCTAAATCCCAGACGATTGCGCCATTCGTGAATTCACCCACTGAAACTAGCCGCTTGTCATCATGGGAGAATCGAAGGCACCAGGGCAACATGGCTTCACCACACTCCAGCACAATGTTGTCCTTGCCAGTCTCTCGAGACCAGATGCGGATTTTGAGCTCGTCTCCACCACTGGCGACTTGGGTCGAGTCACGTGAGAAAGTGCAAGCACGAACACCACAGGAGAATGTTCTTTTCTGTTCGTGACCCTCATAGATCAGGGAAGCTTCAAACGTCTCCATATTCCAAACACAAACCTAATATTTAAAACCACAGTAAATTAAAAATTAACTTGCAACATTTCATAACCTCCAGACTAGGGGGCTGTTTCTCGTAGGTCCCGAAAAGTTTTCCCATCCGGAAAGGCGTGGCAAAATCTCAAAACTTATGATAATTACAGAGATGTTTTATCACATATTCTTAACATAAACAGAGGTTCTCTTTATACAAGGAGTTCCAGGCATGTACATTTCTCCGTTTTTAGATACAGATTATCTAAACGTGGCTTTGCGGGTCCGAAGGGTTTCCGGGGCTTTCGAGAAACGGGCCCCTGACCTAAGATCTCAGTAATTAGTGTTTAAAAAGTAACAAAAACCACCGAAAAAGTTAGTAAAATCGCCTCATATCTCGACTGACAGTTATCATCTTAACCAATCCTCTGCTATTCTACGCTCCTACAAGGATTTCTTCGAGATTTCTCTTCAAGGTTTGTTCCCACTTACGACACATGCATTATTTTGCTTGCGCGAGGAACCCTACAACCCTAATTTTTCTTGTTTTATGAATCTCTATAAATGATGGTGTTAGCTTCGAACCAATCAAGTCCTTTGTTTAAAATACACACGACTGCCAAGTCAGGTTATAACAACTTTTGCCGAAAAAAATCCCTTCCATATTTCATACCTTGAAGTCATCCGAGGCAGAAGCCAGCCATTTTCCATCGTCAGAGTATGCCACACTCCAGCAACGTTCAGCATGAAAACGCGCGTCCCGAAGATTTTCTGCGGCAGTGACGTCCCAAACGCGCACGGTTTTGTCACAGGCAGCGGACGCTAGTCGACTCGCGTCTTCATTAAAGGCCACATCAATCACCCAGTTCGAGTGACCGCCGAGCAAGGCAAGGGTCCTGGAACTACCATTGACTTGTTTACCACTGACGTCATCAAAGTTTGCGTCAAAGAGAGTAACGGTGTGATGGGCTGAGGAGCCGGCAGCCAATCGCATTCCGTGTTGGGTTTGAGCAAAGGCCACCGTAGAGGCGTCGTTCGGGAGATTAAACGTCCAAATCTTCGCACCACTGTTAACGTCCCACAAAATGACGTCACTGTCCACACACGCGGAAGCAAGGTACTTTCCATCGGGAGTAAAGCATACTGACCAAACGAGGGATTTGTACTCCAGATCCTTTAGGCCTTCCAAACTGTCTTTAACAGGGAAATTTGGGTTATCGTCTCGCTGATGTCCCTCCAAGGTAAGTCTGATGGAGCTCTTGTTAAGGTCCCATATGAAGAGTTCCAGATTGTCCCCGCACGAGGCAGCAACCGAATCATCTACGGGGGACCAGGCACACGATATAGGGGAACTTCTGTGTCCAGGAAGTGTCGCCAGGTTCTTACCGCCGCTTAGGTCCCAAAGTTTGAGGGTCTTGTCTTTAGAAGACGAAAGTAATCTTTGCCCATCTTTGGAGAAGGCAATGCATGTTACTCGTTCTTCATGTCCCTCAAGGATCCTTAAAAGATAGCAAGAATTATTATCCGATGACGAAGCTGTAAATGGCACATCAAAGTATTTCCGTCAGTAAAAGCTAAGGTATGCAATTGACGAAGAGTATAGGGGAACTTATGTTTACAGTATTTACCGTTTTAGCGTGGTTTCCTGATCGAGCTACGATCAACTCTGAATATTAAAAGGGCTTGGTATAATTAACTGTACCAATAAATTTAAACTTCATGTATTAATTAAGAACGTATGAAAAATATTTGCAAATCTTAAGGCTAGAGCTTCAAATGACATCAGTTACTAGGTTTGACAGACTCGTTCAATGTTTGGGATCAATTCCCACGAAATATATCTTCACGCAAAGTCGCAGGGTAACGAGGCAAAACGAAAAAAAAACAAAACAAAACAAAAAGGAAAATGACCTCTGCAAGGAATACCTTGCAGCAATCCATTTTCGTTTAACACTAATACATCCTCTTTCGTTTTCTCTCCGATAACTACCCCATTGTCATGCACTTTTTTTTTTGTTAAATAGTATAAATAAGTACTATATCTCTCAGATAGTCGCAGGTCAAAGACATACTCATCAGTCGCCGCAGTGTAGGAAAATGCTAACCTTATAGTTTCATTGCCTGGAAATTTCCAGAGCCGAATGGTTTTGTCTGCTGAGGCGGATGCCATCATTGAACCATCAGGTGAGAGCCGTACACACGTGACAGCTCCCTGATGGTCTTCAAGTTGGGCATGCAGCTCCCCGGTTTGACTGTTCCAAACTCGGATGGTCCCATCAGCTGATCCAGACAACAAGGTCCTGTTATCTCTCGCGAAACATGTGGATAGAACGCTCTTGGAGTGTCCACTGAGTTCGAGCTCAAAGGCTTCGGGGACCTGAGGTTTGTTTATCCATTCCACCCACCCCTCTGGGGCAGCGATGTTGTTCGGGTCGGGTTGATCAAATTTCTGACGTATTTGCTCTGCTTGTTTTGCGATCCACCCGTGTTGAGGGTACATGGCTGCCTGCTGGTATGTGAGGGCGGGAAAACGGCTCAAGATATGTACCTGGCTGCGTAAGAATCCCAAAATATCTTGAAGATCTTTAATCACCTATAGGCAAACAGTCAAAGTGAAAGCTAAGTTAGTTCTTAGATAAAAAGATGAGTAGTTAAGCTAATAAGGACATCACTGGGATTTAAATATACTTACAACTGGTGACTACGTCAGATTAAAATTCTAATTGCTTTACGTTCAGATCCGACTCTTCGACCTTATTTTCTTCAAGGGTAAGCACATGAAATTATTGGAAACCTAAATTACAGTCACACACTAATATGTGCACCCGAGCATGATTATACACAATGCCAGCCTTCCTACATTTATTACAGAGCCGAATAAATATTGAAGATTTGTCTTTATTTTTGTTTGTTTGTTTCTGCAATAAAAGCAATAGCGAGTTAATTATTTCCGCAGTGTAAGCACGTTTGTTAATTCATCTGATCCGATTTTAACTCCATTGTGTTCATTGCTTGGCCAAGTCTTAAAGTGCATGGCTGCCGGCTGGTTTATTGTATAATCCAGTGTATCATTAGGTTGCAATATACGAGAACGGAAGCCCAGACCAGAAGTTTGACGTCAAGAGAAGGCAAGAGCCTCGCTCTAAGCTCTCCTTTCGTAATAGATAATCTAAAGGGAAAGAAGAACTTCTCGAGATGAAATAAGACTTTCTATAAAGCAGCAAAAAACACGCTTCATACATCAAACTTTGAATACCTCAGGATCAGCGTCTTCACTAACAGCACAACCGACTGCCTTAGTGGCCTCCGCGAGAAGCTCATATCCCATTCCCGCCATGCACTTCGCCTGGACAAACTTTAAATCTCCCAGAGTACTTCGCAATCCGTCAAAGTCGCGCGCCTCGAGAAGTGCCACGGGAAGTCGGTCCAGTTTCCTAAGGTTGAGAGCGACCGAGGAGTAGGCGTGAGGTTGCGCAGGAATGGCACGTTCATTGCCATATTTTTCGTGATACTCTCCGAAGAAGTATTTAGCAATTTTGCTGTGAGTTTCTCTGTGACGATCACCTTTGAGATACCTTTCTTTGGCAACTTCGAAGAATTGCCTGTAATAATATAAGATTTGGTAAAGCTTTAATGTTGTTAGTGTCTGAAAATAACTTTTAATAGCAAATGGACCGAGGGAAGTACAGTTCAGGAAGTTGTTGAGCGATTAATTTCAAAAATCGGAATTGCACTGTATACGAGGCCGATTTAAAGTTATGAGCTCCAATCAGATTCATGTGCAATTTGGAATGAATAAGCAAGAGTAACTTTTCAAAGACTAACAAAATTGCACGAGCCTGTAGGGCGAGCGTAATTTGTAGTCTTTGAATCATGCAGTCATTCAAGAAATGCGTCTGAACCACCGGTAGTTACCAGGGAGATGAAGGTATTACTTATATTAATTGTCTTAGGAAGGAAAAGTGGCTATTGGCCTTTTTTTTCCCTCATTTTCTCGAGACACAAGGACAGAAATGTAGAAAGTTTGCCCGACTTTGAATTTCTATATTCGAATTAAAGACTTCGTTCATACGAAATTCATGGCCACAAACCATCAACAGTGTCCCTGGCATACCAATTTCTATCCCAACTAGATCATTATTTCTAGGTGTGCGTTGAAATAAATATGCTTTTATTTTTACTCTTCTATCATGCCCCCTTAAAAAGAAGAAGGGAATAGAAATGTACTTTTGCTCATAATACCTGAGCATTTAGGTTGCAGAAACGCATGTTTACCTGTGATAGAGCGCCAGTAGTGAAACCCCGTACGCACCCCTCTCCACCAAGAAGGGACCAAGATCGTGCTTCAGACGAGCCAGTAGTAGCGGTGGCAAGCGGCGTTTTGGTGGCTGATGCCAGACAAGCACATCCTGTAAGAGTTCCTCGTCGCAGCTCAAAAGATTAAGGATATCGTCTGAATTCATCCCATCAGTCCCAGCGGCCAATAGGCCCAACACTCTTCCCACAAACTTTTCACCGTGGTACTTTTCAAGGTCCTGGTACAGAGAGTGTATCATCCCGGAGACGTCAGGGGCAAGGGTGATGTCAGCGGTTTTTCTGGTAATAAGAGAAGTTTGATTTCTTTTTTAGATTTTTTTTTTTTTCACTTTTAACAAAAGCCCACGAGTCAATAATCTGAATTCTAATAAGCAGTTTCTTCGAAACACATTTTAGGATAAAAACTTAAGATAAAAAACGTCGTCTCGACCTCTCTGAAATCATTTTCAAGTTTAAAAACAGTGATTAAAACTTTTTGCATATATGAGTAGAATTAAGACATGAGAATTTGAAAAGCAATAAAATATGTAAATATGCATTAAGCGTTACAAAACGTTTTGGTGATAAAAACTCTAAAATGACTAAAAACCCTCTTACCTGTATGAAGGCCAAGAGCGACATTTTTTAAAGAGCAAATGCAGGTACAAAGGCAATGGACAGCGGTTAAAAGCCTCTAAAACAAGCTCTATCTGTTCCAGGGTCAGGCTTCTTTTGACTGATCCAAGCCAAACATCTAGGAGAGCAGGTCCATCACGCATGTCGAGCCGCGTCACCTGACATAAAAAAGATACACGAGCTGTCTTCCTTGAGAAACAGAAAATTAATTCTGTGCAGGAGCCATAATCGGGGACGGAGACCGTAAGCGCGCGCCATTTCTAGTATTGGGGTTGTCCCCATGATATGGGACAATAATTCTATTTTTAGAACAAATTGCGCCATCGGCTGTGGCACACGCGCGTACATACTGCAAGGATTTTTGCGGAAGTCGCGCGGGGGAAATGGCGTCCGAAATTACCGACATTTTTCATGTTTTTGGCCCACAACTCAACGCGTTTACGTCTGTTGGAATTTTGCTTAAGTATTTTCGTCGTAAGCTGCTCGAGTTTGAGTGAAGCAAGACAGTGTCGAATTTAGGTATGTTTCGCTGTAAGCTTATATATATCGCTGACCAAGTTGTGTTCCGACGGATGCTTCTTTTACATGAGCTGTACATTACTCCACTTTAAATTTCACATATGTTGAACATTAACAGCTTTTCCATTACACAGCAAAAAACTAGCTGGATATATTTAGATATAGCAGAGCTTCAGGACTTCATAGTTTGCTAGCTCCTGTTGCCACACGCTTGCGAGGAATTTGTCAGTCTATCGCGACTGAAAAGTAAAACAAAATAATTGCCAGTTTCAGTTTCGCTTGAATTGTAAGCAACGCTTGATGTTTCATCAAGGCCCAACAACTTAACGTCCGTAGATACTGCTCAGTTTTATTCGTTTAAAAATCCAGTAAATTCTCTGTTGTCGATGAATGAGAGCGTCCGCCGATGCGTGTTTTGTACAATCAGTAAACATGACAAATTGTACTTCCGCCGCACTTTCGTGTGAAAGCGTACATCGAACTCTATAGTTTTTAAATATGTTTAAGATTGATAAATGTTTGAGAACATATTAAAAGCTAAGCTGAAAATATGTGAATAAAGCAGAAATAATCAGCAAAGTTACGATGACGCTTTCTTTAATCAGCTTGGAATAACGATTTCGATTTTGTTGATCGAGTTATCAAAACTCCTTGTCTATTTTCATTTCCGCAGTGTAAAACTTCACTATGCTTATGTTGAAGAAACACACATGATGTTAGTAGCCTTTTTTTCGTTCGTGAAATTTGTTACAGCAGCTCAGCACAAAAGATAACGAAAGAAATCTTTGTCAAGATTTGTTGACAATTGAAAACACCGACTCGGACTTGAAAGTGCACGAGCTGCAGTATGCAAATGAGCTAATTGTACGCGTCAGACTTTCCTTTCAAAAACTTTTGCAAACTCACCAAACAAGCAGAAACAATAAGAAACCGTCAAAACAGGTTTTGGTTATGATTAACCATTGTCTGAGAAACTCACAAATTAACTCGATACCAGAGTAGAGAGTTTTCTTACTATATTCTTAAGTCAGAAGAAACGCAAAAACATACGCGTAAGCTTACAACTAGCGTGAGCAGATCTTATTATTCATTCCCAGCGCGAGATTGAAGTCTTGTTTTCGACCCTGAAAAACCCACCTTTTCCGTTAGCTCACTACATATAAACGCCCTGGTTCGTATTCCCTGCCATCGCTGTGAAAAATACGGAAGAGAATCTCTCAACTCTCACCATTTGATCGCGCAACGTGACAACACCCACGCGATAGCCCCCAACATGTGCGTGAATCCGCCCGGATATATGACGTCAGGATGGCGCAATTTGTTCTAAAAATAGAAAAATTGTCCCATATCATAGGTGCGCGCGAATCCCGAGACTTACGGTCTCCGTTCCCGATTATGGCTCCTGTCGTGTGGATATATACTAACACCACCAAGCAGGATTTGAGATGGAACCCACAGGGAAAGCGGAAGATGGGGAGGCCAAGGAACAGCCAATGGAGGAGGAGGAGGAGGAGGAGGAGGAGGTGAGAGAGGCAGGCCTCAACTGGAAACAGTAAATGGAGAGACGTCCTGAAGGACCTATGTCCCCACGGGGTGAAAGGGTTTAATTCAGTAAGTCAAAAGTTAAATTATATTTCATTGAATTATGTACCTGCAAGAACTGTTTAGCTGGGATTCCAAATGTCTTTAAACGCTGCATACACCCACCCTCCTCAGGGAGAGTTGACACTATCATACAGGCATGCGCAGGTAGTTTACGTGGAAGCCATTCTAAGAAGCGCCTTGCGCCGTCTTCATCCGTCAACTGATCCAGGGAGTCAATCACTACACACAGCGGTCGTTCCTTGGCAGCGTGTGCCATAAATGAGGGAAACACCTCACACAAGCTTTTGTAATCTTCGGGAACCTCGTCGGTAATTCCGTACACTTCTTTGAGTTGTTTACAAAAGCCCTCAGTTAGTGCTCGACCTAAAAGAGAATCAAATTAAGAAACCATATTATTATATGGCAAGGTTGTCATGGGGTAAAACCGAGTGTTCTGATTGATTCTCTCGTGGTCGGAATACTGCCCCAAGGTCTTTTTCGTACTGCCACGACTTCGAACCAATATTCCGCAGTACAGCCCTCGCGCTCGGTTAGTAGGAGGTTATTAACCTTTTCAAATCGAGAATCCTGTCTTTTCTGACCTGGTAACAATATAACTGTAAAGATTAAATTAAGTTTAGGCTAGTAATGTGTGCCATGTGGGTTTAAAATTAACAGAACCGCGAGAGGAGTGGAAAGGAATGAAGAGAAGACAAGAGGAGAGGAGAGGAGAAGAGTGGAGAGGAGAGAAGAGCAACTCAACAAATTTTATAATACCCGTGGACGAATCTGGAGTGGTTCCACAGAACCGATACATTATAGCGAGATTTCCATTCTTGCTCTTTTCTTGTATCTCCATGACAACCTTTGCCATCAGTGACGTCTTGCCAACTCCAGATTCACCGTAAATCACTAACGGCATTACGGAATCGGTTCCAGTCACGTAATTGTGGATAACCTGCAAAATATCTGCTCGGCCCTGAAACGAATGAGTGTGGTCACGACAAAAGAGAGCGTGACGCGTGACTTCTTCCATCAGTGGATTTGGAGGACCGAGGTTTTGCAAGATTTCGTTGATGTGGGATGTAAGGAGCTCTTTGACTCGACTACACATTTCTGATAAGAAAAAAAAAAAAGAAGAAAAAAAGAAAGAAACAAAGGTAAAAAATTATAAACGCATATTGTGATGTCTTCATTCTTTACTTTTTATCAACTACGATTTCCTCCTAGATTGGTTTGGTCGGTTAAATATATAGAATAAGATGAAACAGCGTTCCAGAAAACTATCCAGTAACTCTTGCTATGTCTGTCACTGCCCCTTAAAATCAGGAGTTAAATTCCCTTTTTATAAAGACAATGCTCACAAAGTCGAGTGCTGTGTAAACTTGATTGAGGGTTCCATGTCAATCATTTAGTCTGTGGACGATCGAACATTACTTTTATGTGTACTGTCTATGTTGTACAAAGTGACTCGAACTTTAAGTGGGCGAATATAACTTTCGTGTCTGACCAGCGAAGTGAACTGCGTTGCATGAGCATAGTTTGTGTGGCAGACATAAAACGGGAGAGACGGAGAGATAGAGTGGGTGGAAGGAGGGGGACTTGTTGTTTCCATTTCTTTTTCATTAATTTCGTGAGGCTGACAGTTTTTTTTACCTGTAATATATTGCTCGTGTTCATCGTTTTGAATTCCTTCATGATGCCATCTCAAGTTAGTAAACTTTAGTATGCGTCCAACTTCCAGTGAGGCTGGAATTCGCTGCTCCTTTAGTTCTGACAACAGCTGAACGCATTCCAAGTCTATGTTGCCATCTTCCTATACGAACAAGAAGGCTGGTGTTTGCATTTTATATGTCATTAGCTATAAGAATCAAGAACTCGTTTTCTTAGTTTAACTAAAGACGCAGTGTTTTGGGTTTTACATTGTATTTCGCGCTTAAATAAGTTTGGTCGAGATTTTATTTTTTTTTATTATCCTGCAATCAAAACAAAAGTACAACAACAACAAAACCAGAAGTAGTGAACTGTCAACTAAAAGGGGAAAAAAGGAAATACCAGAATGACAATTCTGATTTCTTGACAGCCTATCACGATATCAAAATTAATGACCTGCCGTTTACCTCCAACCTTATAATTCGGCACTTCGTCTCCTCAACAGTTGCCAAATTGGCTCTTAGAATCTCTCATATTCAATTTAACTGTTCAGAGAAATCTGACGAATTTGGCGAGGTTCGGAACATTTTGATGAACAAACAATAAATCGAACTAAACGAAAACCAAAGTTTAATTCATGTATTATTTAAGCCGACTCAAAATTCCTATTGGGTGCATGTACGTGAGTTCGTACGTAGGAAATAAACGCGGACTGCCGCGAATTATCGTATGATCGTTAGCACATTTCGGTGGAGCTTTTAAAGCGCACTGTAAATTTTCGGTGGCACATTTCGAATTTCCAGAAGTACTCTATGAACTTTGAGAAGTAATTGGAATTATGATAAGGGCCAGCATAAGCGCTTGTTGGCTTGATTCGAATTGTTTAACCTTATGGTGACTTTTAAGCCTTGAGCCAAACGGGCGTGACCTAATAGAGAGGAGGTGATGTATCAGTGAGTTACAAGAGATGGCATCACGTCTATTTTTGAAATCAAAAAAAGAGGAACTTTCTATAGTCTGCAAGGAGACTGTCCCCTTAACTGCTCGAGCAGTTAAGAAAAATACAATGCTTGATGTAACTGCCGTTTGTTTACAGTTAGCATTTATTTACTGCTGTTTGCTTGCGGTTAGCATCTAAGGGGTGAAGCCGAAGACGATAATATTTGTCTTTCCATGAATTACATGCCCACATTTTTTACTTTTTACAATCTGATCTGGTTTTTGAAATTGTAAATCCCTTTTCGTGAATATCTAATCCAATTTCCAGTTGCCCAATTTTAATGCCTTTCACGTTAACATACATTCACCTCAGGACAGTATAGTTTTTCCTGTCTGTTGAACCCGGGTTAGTCATTTCAAATTTCAGGCGCTTATACCAGGCTGTCCTTCATGTAACGTGAATATAGATGACTGATTGACGATGGTAATGTCGAGAATGACGATAACGATAACGATGTCGATAGTGATGAGGACGAGAATGGCATTTTGTTCCATCTAGAAGATGCTGTATGTTTACGTAACAACTTGTTGCTGGCTGAATAATATAAGGAATTATAAACCCGAATTGTCTAGCCATCATTGATGATCAACTTTAGACGTCGTTTAGAATATAAATACCTAACAGATTGAAGTACCCAATAGAGATATCATTCATATTTAAGATCTCAGAAGGTGTTGTAAATGTTAATCGTTAGCTAATATCTTTTTTTTTTTTTTTGGTTTGCAAAAAAAAAAAAAGAAAAGAAAAGAAAAGAAAACACTTCTACCTGCAAGTTAACGAAATTTCTGGCGGCCTTGTCCTTTTCGTTAATGTGATCAAACCTGCGGTCAATAATGAGAGAACGCTGACTGGCCTCCGGATCCAACACGACGGCCGTTTCTACCTCGCTCTGAGTGACAGATACCGTGTACTTCTGCTTTTCATTCTCCTCCAGATCAGCCTTCTCTGCCGCTGATCGCAGCTGAGTCAATATACACTTCTCTACTTTACCCCAGTCCTCCCAAGCCTTAGAGATCTCGTCTTTATCGGCTGATTTGATGCCGGGAAACTGGCTCGAGATCGGCTGCAGGAGATAACACGCCGGAACGGAGTTATCATCGAGGAGATACCAGGTGGTAATCAACTCACGATCTGATTGGTCAATCAATTGGAGAAGAGATTCAAACTCGTCAGCGTTGACTGACGGGGGCAGCGGTCTCCAACCGTATTTGTCTCCTAGTATGGCAATAAAAGCGATGCCAAGTGAAGTTTCCTGGCAACGTTTTATCTCTTCCATACAAATGTTCACAACTCGATGATCGTCCACGGACTCTTGACGCACACCTAAAAGAGCAAGTGAGCAGCACACGTGAGCTTGTAATTTAGTATTCAGCTTTTATTGCTTTTGGGCTAGCGGCATTGTTTCTGTTGTTTCCACTATTGTTCTCTCAAAGGGTATCGAGCCATTCTTATGAGACCCAACCCTTTAGAAGAGAGAAGCGTTGATATAATTCTCAAAATTCATATAATTCTCGAAATTTGCACTTATGGATTGATAACATATTGTTTTTAAAAAGGCTAGGGGAGAGAACGAAACTGTAATAATCATGTAATGGCAGATACAATCCAATTAAAAAACATGAAATTAAGGGTAATAAGATTGCGAGTGTTTGGAAAGGTAGACTTTGTAAAGTAGACTTTTCATCTTTCATATTCCCGCACTTTTGAAACTCTAGATAAATCACTAACAGGAAAAAAAAAAAAAAAAAAAATATATATATTCAAGTATGAACACGCGCACTAAAGTGATAACTCCATTGGATTGTCTCCAGTCACACCACAGAATTGTCGCATGTTGACGGACGTGATTAAATAAATAAATAAATAAATAAATAAATAACAAATGCATGCCAAGGGGCAACACTTATTCCATACCACACATTTCTTTGTAAAATTTGCAATTTTGGGGTTCCATA
>NC_138149.1:24742400-24772400 GCF_964199315.1 Orbicella franksi | reverse complement strand
GTTCGAAAACCTCGACGGTTCTAGATATTAAGAAAAGACCAGAATAAATACCTGGAGGGACCTGACATGATGGACAACAGTACCGTGGTCAGCGAGTTGAAAGAAAACTTCAGACTGTCTCAACCTACCCCTAGCCTTATTTTCGGAGGCATTTTGTTTCTCGTTGTCGAGGCAACAAACTGCTCGTTAACCATTCCATCATGAATGTTCCCGGAGTTATCGTCGTCTGTAAACGGTTAAGAATCCGAATATCCTTTCACTGTAAACCCCCGCTAATCCGAATACTCTAAAATTGATGAACTTTTACGAATCCAAAAAAACTCCTTTAGTGTAAACCTAGTCCTAGATCGACCACTGTAATGTTTATTTGTCTACCAGTGTTATGATCTGCAAATTTCAGTTAATTGATCAAACAACCAAAGTAGAAAAGATGGATTTTTTCCCAGTATGATCGAAACTTAAACGCAGTTTCTTCCTGGGTTAATTCAATTCAAGAAATTCCGGGTTTTCTAGCTGAGTTTGAGCATATTGTGTAGGTACAAATTTTCTACACAGCTAGAAGAGCGGAGATGCCATCACGCAGTTAGTAGTTTATAGAAATTATGGTATTTCCACTTGACTTTATTTGTCGTCAATGATTCAATTGCCATAAACCATAGAGGATTGGTTAAGTGTATCTCTAAAACTGCCACTATATTGTAAGTTATCAGTGATTCAATAAAATAAATAAGTGTTAAAATCATTTCCCGGAGTACTGTAGAAACGTTCTTTATCAGGGATGTCGTGGGTGTTGCAATGCAAATGAAAAAACATACATACTTATACTAACTTAAACAAAAAAAAGAAAACAAAACAAAAAAAAAAACATTTTCCATTATTTTATCTACACTACGTTTCAAATATTGCTTTCATCGGATTGCTGGAAACGAATATTTTACTCGAGAGTGGCTATCCGCGTCACGCAATTGTTTACATTCCAGCGCCGGATTTTGGGCAAAATCTATGAGAAACACAGGCCAAGGCGGGCGACTTGAAATCATTTGCCCAGAGATGTTTTTTGATAGCCTAACAGGTGGGTGTATATTTAACCCGTAGAAAGTGTTTTTATGGTATTTAAAGTTATAGCCCATAGAAAAATATGGCGATGTTTTCATGCAATAATTCTCTTGCGACACACTGTAAAATTTTGCGTGTCAGTTTGATCTCTTTTCGGGCTCAAAACTAACTTTGATTTATTTTATTTTTCGCTCAGTCATACCACGAAGACCTGAACTGAATATAAAATCCATTGAAAGATTCTCAAGTAGCTGTTCTGCGGAGCACGAAGCAATCAAATATTCGGAAAATTCAGCAAAACCGGAAGTAGATTTTGAGCCCAATCGGGTCCAAATCGTTTTTGGCGTATTTCTACCAAAGAAAGCTGTATTAGCAGAAACTAACTATGGTCCGTTTCTATTCTTACTAGGACCTATCTATGGACAAAATACAAGCGAAATCAATTTTTCGACTTGTGCCATTGATAGGCGATTTAGGTCCATTTTTATAGGCATTTACTCTTAACAGGTATTCAGCCTCCATCCTCGAAAATCAAACTAGCTCACTTGTTAGTCTCTTTCTCATTTTCAAAGATTTTCGAGACTCGAGCGAGGGAAAATGATATACGACATGAATGTAAACAGCTTACCTCCATTTGTCCTCTTTGCTCCTCTGTCCTCGACAACACATCCGTGTGTCCGATGAGCAGGCCCCCCGCATCACTAGAATAGGTCAAAGTCAAAACCTTTTTTTAGCTTTGATGGACAAGATAATACTGGCCCCCTCTGCAATAAATGCGGCTCGGATAACCCAAAGACTCGGGCCTAGTCTGTTTTGGTTTGTCTGGCTAGTTCTTGCCCTTTCGGGTAACTATATTTTCAGGGGCCTGGAAACGAGAAGTTTTAGTCTCACTCGCGTGTGATCGCGTAAAATAGAGGAGCTCGCGATCTTTAGACATAAAAGCTAAATTAGGCATTTTCTTAGTCTTTCTGCAGTTTTTATATCTTTTATTGTGGTAAACGTACCTAGATATAAAACAGTTCATGTAGTAATTACGTGTAAAGGATGTCTCATTTATGAAAAGTCCAACGACGAAGTGTTGATTTCCATACGTAATTGATGCCGGTGACAAAAAAGCATCAAATAGGAACAGTAATTAGGATTACGATTAAAAATAAAAATAATAATGATAATGATAATGATAATGATAATGATAATGATAATGATAATGATAATGATAATGATAATGATAATGATAATGATAATGATAATGATAATGATAATGATAATGATAATGATAATGATAATGATAATGATAATGATAATGATAATGATAATGATAATGATAATGATAATGATAATGATAATGATAATGATAATGATAATGATAATGATAATGATAATGATAATGATAATGATAATGATAATGATAATGATAATGATAATGATAATGATAATGATAATGATAATGATAATGATAATGATAATGATAATGATAATGATAATGATAATGATAATGATAATGATAATGATAATGATAATGATAATGATAATGATAATGATAATGATAATGATAATGATAATGATAATGATAATGATAATGATAATGATAATGATAATGATAATGATAATGATAATGATAATGATAATGATAATGATAATAATAATAATAAATACAAAAAATAAAAATAAACATAAATATACAAAAACAATTTTCGAAAAAATTCAACGAGGTTGCATCTGTATGATGCTAACACAAAATTAAACTTAAGGTAACGCCTAAATTCATTTTAATGAATTAAGGTGGCTGGTACTTTTCCAGCAGCTATACTTTGACGGATGAATACTATTAATGTTCGGAAAATTTTAGGTGGCTGAAGCCCTTAGGCAAATGTTATCATGCTTATCACAATCCGATAATAATAATAATAATAATAATAATAATAATAATAATGATGATGATGATGATGATAATGATAATAATAATAATGATAATAATGATAATAATGATAATAATAATAATAATAAGTGGGCGTCATAGCCGTCACCTAGCTCGCTTTTGTGTTATGAGTACTTAAAGCATTAATGAAGGATGATTTAAACAAGTTGTACTGTTGGTATGGTAACCTATTTTGCCATACGGATTACCTTTATTGGTTAACCAATGGTTGAGTTCTTATGTGATACCAATATTGTATCACTAGATAAATAGTTGAAGTATTCACCCGTCAAAGTATTACTGTTGAGAAACACTGGAAAAGATTGCCAGTTTTCTTAAAACGCGAGTCAAGATAAATATGCCAAACAGTGTAGCCACAAAGTGGAAAGTTCTTCTAAGTAATACAAATATTTTCATAGTTAGAGTATGCAATAGAACAACACCGATTAATGTTTACAGACACGTTAACATTAATCGTTAAAATCTATACAAAGTGTGATCTAAAGACGATTCAGCTGAAATTACCACATAAATATTTTATATTATATTCAGTTGAAAGAGTTTTAAGATTAAACCACAACTTTGCATACCAAATAGATTCATTAAACATTACAAATTCAGGAAAAATATTTTCTACGAGTCCTGCTGGAAACTAGGTGAAGCACGAGACTCTAAAATTGAAGTCTCTCGCAACTACTTCTAAAGACATGAATGTGCGCTAGGGTACAACCTTGGAGCCGATGGGACGCCCATTACGGCGATAGCTGTACAACAGTACGTAATTGAGTCGTAAATCAAAGCAAGAACAATTCACAAACAGGTTGAAGGTTCAATTTACACGATTTGGACTAATTTTCTGTCGTAAACGAGTCGCACTTTCGCTACATTCAGCAAAGTTTTACTTACTTAATCGTCCGTTAATTATAAACATCTCAGTAAAATCCCTTAAACTTAATGGTCCTAAGCCAATTTTCGACTTCGTGCGAACAACCATGTTGTAACAGAGACGCATGAATGATTTCCTTTCTGATGTCGTGTTTTTCGTTTGATTCTAGTACAACTTACCTCCTTCTCCAAAAGTGTTTGAAATTGTGATACCACTTTTGCTGGTTGTGCAACCCATATCTAGACTGTAGCGACGCTGTTTAATATGGTTATCGTAAAGTTTTTATCGGGCAACGAGCATCCATTCAAACAAAAATAAAACACTTTGAACAAAAGCGGTAATTTTCTGGACTGTAAGACGACTATCCCGGATGACAAAAACAATACATAATTATACTAAATTACTCAAGCGAAAGAAACCGCCATTGAAAAGAAACAAAAGAGATCAAATCGGGTGCTTTCAAGAAATCTACTAACCTTATCTATGTCAACATTATTTAGAGAAGTATATTTTACGTCTTCAACAGGCAAGTAAATAATTTAGTGTGATCGCCTTAGTGAGGGTATATAGCACTACTCATTATAATAACCAGTTGTCAATCTGCTGACATTCGTCTGTTGTCTTGGCTTTAATTTGTCTAATCTGGAAAAACAAGCCATAAACCTTTGGCACTTTTCAGCAGCAAAAATAAAATAAATAGGCAGGGTCTCTATAGGTCTTTACATTATTTCGCATGCGATTCCTTAGGGCTACGCTAAATAATGCATGGAACCAATATCTTCCAGTGGCCGTCAAAATGCCCCTTCCTTTTCTTCGCTCTCGTCGGATCAATTCGCTCACCGAATTCCCCCCCCCCCCCCTTCACCACTCCTCCTTCCTCCCCGCGACGGGAGCCTGTTCACAGGCTACCAATGCTAGGAAAGATACAAACAGTATCAAACAAGGCTATGAGTTTATGTGCGCCAACTACTTTATTTACTTATTTTTATTTCATTTCGTTTTATATTCTACTTATTTTACTTTATTGTGGGGAACCGAAAATTAAGCTCCGTTATATAGCTTAATCAGTTCCTTTCTTGGCTTAGAGTTTGCCTTGCCCTCAGTATCTCTTCATTCACTCTGCGGAATTCCTTTATCTGTCTTGCTCGATGCTCTTGCAAATTCCTTTCTTATTCATCTATGGTGGCTTGTAGTTGGCTGAGCGCGTTTTCGAAGTTTTCTCTTTGTCTTTGCCTCTCTTCGCGTATTCTCTCCGTCGTGAGTCGGGGTTGAGCGTCTCTTAGCGACAAACCTGTTGGCATTAATGCAGTTTGTTCTTCTGTTGTCAGGTTCCCAACTTGCTGGCGGTACTGAAAGTGGGTGACAATGTTAGTTTGTTGTCTATAGAATACGACGCATTTTGCCTCAGAAGTCGTATAATTTTTGGAAGACAAATGCACGAACAATTTTGTTTAAAGGCTAACAAGTACTACGGAACAACAGCAATAATATTGGACTGGATGCCGAAAAAAATTACGGTTCTCATTCAATGATTTCGAGGGAAAAGAGGGAAGGTAACGACGCCAACATTCACCGTTTTGTAGCATGCTGCCAAAGTTTATCTGGGAAATTTTTTTGCCATGAATACTATTTTAGTCGTAAGTTGATGTGCTTTCTTCATTTTCTGTATTTGCATTAGGTTTTAAAGCTTGTTTTACTCCTATGTTGGCTTTGGAGGAAGAAAGATAAGTCAGTAATGAGTCACACTTCAAAATGTCCGCCGTCTTGGATCCGCCATCTTGGATTATCTTGGATTTAAAAATTTTCCCAAAAATAGCAGATCGTCTCTAAACTGATTCGAAAAATACAATAAATGAAAAATGTTCAAATAATCCAAAATCTCTCAACTAACTCGACATTTTAGCTGAAAAGAAAATCACCAAATTTCGGTGAAACATTTTTTGAAAATTTGATTGACAGGGAAAAGACATAACATGTGACCAAACAATTGACACTTCAATAAAACGTTTAGTACGGACGTCTTCGCCGGCCTTCCCCCCTATTTTTGTGAAGTTTATCACACCTTCTAGAATTAGCAGAATTTTCCTTTCATTATTTGTGGAGGGTAAAAAATTTGGGGATAGCGAGTCACTAAACTCGCTTAATTTAAACGAGTAGCGCATGTTGACCGATGTATCTTAAAAAGAATAAAATATAGTGCTCTAATATATATAGAGAAGTATATATAAAAATATATTTCAGGGATCATGTTTACCCAAGCAGGGTGATCTATTGCCTTTGTGTAGATTTGTGACAAGAGTCTAAAGCAAATATCAGACCATAAATTTCTATCTCTAATTCGATTGTTTCGTATTTAAAACCAGTGCATCACTTTTCGGGTCGATCCTATCGTATAGTTTTTACTTCCGGAGGGTCGCTACGTGCATTAGGGATTTGCCAACAATGTATTTAACCATGAAGTTTTAACACTAATTTCGAGGAGATTACTTTGAGGGATCGTCAGTATAGGAACTTTCCGGCCGAGCTGAATTATAGCTAAGTACATTGAACGTTTTTCACAAAAAGTTATCTGTTGCTGAAGACGGTAAAACACTTTTCTTTTATTGCGTGAGCGTTTAAAGCCCTTCAATAGAATGTTGAGTGGTTAAAAAGACGACTCGATTGAGACCTCGAGCAACTGTAATTCTTTTTCCTTAGGACTGTGAAACATTAGAATGAAAAGGTCAAGGCCTCAGTCCAATCGTCTATTTGACGTTTTTTAATCAACTTCCTGGAACACACCTCTGTCAAATTCAGATTCAAGTTTCTCAAGCCGTTTTCCAGTTCAGTGCTCTCCTGCACCAGCTGCTCGATTGTTTCCAAATCACTTTTTGAGTGGAGCTTGACTTGTGGCTTGACAGCAACTTTTCTGTGATGCACAGGCGGGACAGCCAAGACTACGAAGACGAGAAAGCAAACGAGATTGTATATTTAACAATTATTCCATGAGCGCGCGTTGGATATGAGATGGTAAATAGCCAACGAGGCCCGTAGGGCCGAGTTGGCTATAACCAATCTCATATCCAACAAGCGCGAATGGAATAATTGTTTTATTAAATTCGGTGTGTTTGTATTCTTGGAAATATAGCTTAATTTTATTGGGTTTTAATTTTACAAAACGACCGGAAGTCGATGTGACAAAAACAACAACAAGTGGGAAATCACATGACATGCGCGCCGCTTGTACAATTAGTTGAATGAAAAATTTGAGAGCGAAGCAAACGAATTTGCTGAATGAAATTGCAATCAAGTAGAATTCAAGAAACGTCTATCAAATGAAGGAGATTTAACCTTGGCCAGAAAGTTTGAAAAGCGTTCAAGTTCGAGTCATGGAGAAGAGCCAAATAATTGTGCACTTGCACATTGCCATTGTAATAATGCTGCGGAAAACTTTGATCGCCATGTGACACAGACGTTGTGCCAAAATTATCCTCGACAAGATCTCTCTCAGGATTTGAAAGCCTTGGCATTTCGATGTGTGGAGCTCATTGTTGGTCAGTTTTAGATTCAAGGACAGAAACTATCTTAGCGTCAGATTCATCTTCAGAATCTCCGAGGCCACCCTGGTGGTTTTTCGTGGCTGGTAAAGAACCGGGCTTACTTCGGTTCAGCTCAAAACACTCAACTCCTTGAGGTGTTTTTCGCAAGGACAGAATTGTTGGCGCTAGCTGTCGTTGATTCTCTCGTCGTCGTCGCCCAAAAAAGAGACTGAGATAAAACTAGGTCGTCCTCTGTAGCTGTGCGGGGTTCTTGCTCTCGGCCGATCCGAGCTTGCTTAGTCGAACAGTTTCCTCATCTGCTCATTGGAAACTGGTTTCTTATGGACTACGCCGGCAATTATGCCTGTTTTCCTGCGGCCTTTTACAAATGCATATGCTCTAATAATTTATTTGCCTGGTCAGAGATAATGGAAAACGGTTTGTTGTGCGGCGGCGTGCGAAGGAAATGATCAACTGGCGGCTTTAATGGATTTAATCAATGAACTTTTGCAATACGTGTCATCTTTCTTCCTCGCAGACGAGTAAAAACACTTCAACTGAACATTCAGTTCTTCTTTTGACATTTCTTATATCGGTTTCGAAAATTTGGTGCCACCAGGACTAGCAAGCCATTCTGTTCAGGTAAAATTTGTTTTTGTTACATAATCTTCATGAATGCGTAAAATCTCGCCGGTCATATTTTAATTTTGCAACTTTAAGGGAAACTTAACGTATACGTACCGTTAAATAATCTTATCTCGAGCTTTGTGGCTTTTTTGTTGATACTGGGTCGGCATTGTCCATAATTTCCTGTATTTGCTGTGTAGATAGCTCACCGAATGTGCTTTTTTTCATCCATTTTTTTTGTGGACGAAACTTTGCTTCACGCGAAAAAGCTCATGCCGAGCGACATTTGCCGCTTTCATTTCCATATAAGGTCAAACGCAGGTATAATGGCTGGTAACCGAGATCCAGTGAACCAATCAGAAAGCTAGAATTGCATTATCCGAGGCTGAGAATTTAATAATAATTAATAATCGCCCTGTTAAGTTTGAGATTTGTTAGTTTTCTAGTTACGAAGTCAGACATTGCTCATGTTGTGTGATCATTACCATTTATCCCAATGAATAGCAATGAAAAGACAGCTTGACACAGCAATATCTTTCTCAAGCAGTAGTCTATTGAGAAACAATCAGGTTTAGTAAGAATCTTTTCTTACTTAAAGGTTACGCTACTCGCTCACTCGTTCAACCACTTACTTGTATAATGTCGCGCTTGTAACTGAAAGTGTTTAACAAGTAGAACAGAGCGAGACGTCCCAACAAAATTATACTTTGTTAAATTGAGCCCGATTAATATTTATTTCGGCTATATTAATATTGGTAAAGATAAGTTCAAAGAAAGGTCAGCCACATAATTTCAAAATGATTACCGACACCTGCGAATTTGTATACGAACACCCTGCTGGTGGTGACCTTAGTCGGACGTACTTAGGGAGGGGTGTGGTGGATGCTATCCCGACGCCGTCAGCGGTTTTGTCACAATTTAGTGAAGATGTTTTACTCCTCCTCCCTCGCCGAGATTTTAATGTGTCACCCGTCCCTCCCCATCATTTGGCATTGCCATGGCAATTTAGTTTCGAAATTTGTTATGTTGACCCATCCAAATGTCGTCTTTCTCCACATAATTCTTCGTCTTTTCAGTTTTTATTAGTAACTATTTGGAATTAGCATCTTTCTTCATATATTTACTTTTTCATTTTGGGTTAGTTTCCCATCAATTCACGTTAGTTGTCTGAATTACTGAGAAAAATAGTCTCATCCAAGATGGCGGGGTGTATTTTCACATGCACTTCCAAGGGATTAATTGTCTGAGGTGTAAGGTATAAGCCCCCTAAGGGTGGGGAGACTCCCATATAAAATGGACGTGCTCCTCGTACCTTCATAAAAGTGGTTTTGATACCTGTATGGATTTTCACTCCAACAGGTCTACAGCGAGAGCTTTCGCGGAACCTTTTAGGGTATCGAGCCAAAATGTTATTTAAATTTGACTCATTTATGCCGGGAACTGTACAGAGATACCGTACTATCAAAGTGTTCAATTATATTTATCGTTTCGCTTGTAATGAACAACTTATATTAAACTGGACAGAGATTTATGATAGCACTTTCGCAAAATTTACGAGCAGAAGGTATTCGAAGCAACCGTATTCGTCACTATTAAAAATTATGAAATTGTCACTTGTTTTACAGTTGGTACTTCTTGGGAAGTTTCAAGCCGCGCACACAAAACAGGAAATTAGTGCCTCTTAAGGGTTCTTTTCAAAATTTCGGATGAGCAGCCCCGTCCTTTTCATATGGGCTATAACCTATAAGCTATAATCAGTTCCCAGCACCAAAGGAAGAAGAAGATAAATAATGTTCTTGTTTAAAACAACGGTGGAGCAGTTTTTAACCGTCACTGTTTCACATCGTTGAATATATATTTCGCAAGCTTGGGAAATCGATCAGCACAGATCCGACTTCGGAATTCGCCTTTTGTTTGACGCCAATTTTTTTTTTTTTTCTGTTTTGGTGGGAGGGGGAGGTTGCAACAAGAAGCCAGCAGTTGATTTGAATTCTCAGATATATGGAGTCAGACCAAATGAGCGTCAATGCAGAAATACAAATCTGAAAGTTCCGCTGAAGCTCGCATTACTAATTAATTCGTCACTCAAATAATCTCGATGCAAGACATCTGAAGATCGTGCTTTTCATGAACACTTTCTTCTTGAGGAAGCCGCATATTTAACGGTAAAGTCTGCATATGAGCCAAGTGGCCAATCAGGCTAGAGCTTATCCCGGTTTCTGTAGTATGAAGCGACTACGACTATTTCTACTCCCCGCTGGATGGGATGCTAGTCCATCGCAGGGTTACCCCTAACATCAAATTTGCTGTTAGCCACTATTGCACCTGGGTGGAGAGAGGCACTGAGACTTTCAAGTGCCTTGCCTAAGAACACAACACAATGCACCACGACAGGGCTCGGACCCGGACTGCTCGATCTAGTATCCAATATCTATTTGGCGAACAGGAAACGATTATATGTCATAGTGGAGCCCCATGCTCATATAGGAAAGAAAAGGAAACCCATGAGTTGATTTTCTCATGGTTATCATGGCTAGCAGTATTGCTCGCGGGCGCGTACGCACGACGGCAACGGCGACGGCGACGACGACGGAGTCACGCAACATGGCGGCAATACTCCAAATAACTGGTTGACAGAGACATGCAGCCTTGGTTTACCCTATACTTCTTTGATATTGGACATCTATGTTATGATCAATTGAGACCTGTCAAAACAAGGTATCCGCTGACCAGTATCAGGTGAACATATCGCGGGCTCAAGTTTACAGCTCATCGAGGTCACGTGTTCTTTGAAGTTGACCGCTGACCAAGTGATGGTTTTCGATTGGATCGCGAGCTCACTTCAGGTTAACCTGTTGAAAACAGGGCAGGATTGTTCGGAAGCTGGTTAACGCTAACCCAGGGTTAAAAGTTAACCGAATTAACTTTTTCTTCTACACAATTTTTTTTGCTGCTTTGTTTTGTGTATATGGTGATTATTAAAACTCAAAACAGAAAGCCAAACAATATACAGAAAACCTCACCGCAAAGTTGCAAATCAAATTCTACCTTTTCCTGGGTTAGCTCAATCGGGCTCTGAACAACCCGGCCCAGGAGCTACGCTTTTACATTAAGTTAGAGATTTTACAATCGCTATTTTCTCACTCGTACGAAATATGAAGAATCTAGAGCTAGCAGCAGCTTTCAAAAGATTTCAAATGAACGATAGAATCTACTCTATATAAATGCAGTTTTCAAATTTTAGGGCACAAGCTGCAAATCATCTCGGCAACATAAAGACTCTTGGTTTGTTGTTGTTTTTGTTCGTTTCAATTTGTTGCTTACAGGACTGTCTAGGACTTGGTGCACGACCACCAACAGATCAACCAAACCCCGTCCACACTACACCAGAGGAATTTGAAAACGCAACAATCACTAGTCACTTTTGATTTGTGTTTGAGGAAAACTCTGTCAGGGAAATCGCGCAATTATCGTGACGTCATTGTTTTCGAAAAGCTCCCTTTTCGTGAAGGATTAGTCGGGACGGTTGGCCTAAGCGTACAAATAAAGATGCGTTTTTAGATTTCTGCGGCGTAGTGTGAACTATATAAACAGTAGCATCCATTTGGGGCGAAAATATCTTCGGATATTTGTCCGCGGACATTATCTCTGCCGAGAACCGAACAGTTCACGAACTATGAGCTTTGAGGAACAGATAATGCCCAGGGACAAATATCCGAGCATGCTTTCGCGCAAATGGAAGCCATTGTGTTTATTATTCTTCAATCGTATTTCGCAACACGCGCGGTTTGAAAGTTGGGGAATCTCACTTGGATATTCCTCAGTTTTAGCCGGAGAATATTCAGTCACGTGATGCCGTTTAGACTAATGGCGCGCGAGCGAAAATATTTGATGGATTATATTAAGCCTAAGTATGAACAGCAATAATGATAACACTTCTAATGTAAGACAATTTAGGACTCAAGCTGCGTGAAGATCATGATCTTAATTTAAGAAAAAAAAATCCATCTAGGCACGTTTTTAGCGGAGCTCCAGCGGCCTGAAGGATCGCCAAGCGGAGTCCCAAACCCATATAGGAAAAAAATTACTCGATTCTGATTGGCTGAGAGCAGTGCAGTTCAAGTGTAACATAGTGCAAAAAGTGTAACACCAGTGCGAAAAGTGTAACACCAGTGCAAATTACACATCGTAATTCTCGATTTTGATTGGCTGAAAGGCAATAGGAAATTTTCTAAGCCAATGATATCACGTAAAACGATGACGAAAATTTTGTGCAGAAACTTTGAAAAAAGTTTTCTCGAATGAGAAAAAATGGCTTCAAGAAAGATCTTCCGGCACTTCCTCCACGCAATTTTTTTCATGTTTATATTATTAATAAGTAATCATACGGTTTTTCTCGTTCAATTTGGAATTAATTTGCACTTGTGAGTTTTTCAAAAAGCAGGAATTACACTCGCCGAAGCGGCTCGTGCAATTTCAGCTTTTTGAAAAACTCCCTCGTGCAAATTAACTCCTAACTGAACTCGAAACCGCATGATTACCCATACTAATAACGAAGCACGAAGTCAAAAAATAGAATGCAAATTATTGGAACCCCGTGGGAGTCAGACAACATAAGCGTGTTCTGAGAGAAATAGGAGGAAAATGAACGGGAAATTTTCGTTTTAAAAATCGTTTTCGGAACACCTGCTTACGCGCTTGAAAAAGCGTCAAGTCTTCCACCATTCCGTTTTGTTTGTCTGGATTTGTCTGAGTTATGACGTCACTCGCGCGATTCACTGTTTAAGTGTTTTCCGAGAAATTGCTTTCCACAAATTATGCTGACGTCATTTTCTCGGAAACGTTTGTTTATAGCGAAAAGCACCTGACTAAAAAGACTATTGACACTCACAAAGGACAGACATAGGAAGATTTCAGAATTACAAAGCGAGCACATTTTATTACAGCGTGTCGCGGTATGTAATTTTTTATCTAATTTATTAGCCAAATTAAAAAAAGAGTGTAAAGGTCGATAACATTACGGTTGTTAAACGAGGAAGCTGTAGCAATTTAGGCTGTAAGATTGAACCTTTTTTTAAGGTTGTAAAGAGGTTTTGCTAGTGTTCTTTTAGAGAAATGATTGAGTCTTGCTTTTTGTTTTTTGTTTAGGCCAGTTCCATGGTGCATTTTGCGGGAAAACCCACACTAAAAGAACTTATATGCTCGGTAGACAATTACCTCCAAATAAACGACACTATCAAATCAAAATAAAGACACTTTTAAATAGAAAAATATGCATATTCTGATTTTCAATTCATTTTGTTAGAGCTGTATGAGAGAATCGAAATCATTGACTGGTCAGTTCTGAAACTCAATTAAGTGCAACAAATGAAAAGAGAACGTCAATTGTATACAACTACGGTCGCATTGGGTTCGATGTTTAAGCCTTGAAATCCAAAGAAGATTGTTAATTAGTATCATCACTTTTTTAACGATGATTTTCCAATAGATCGAAGGAGGAATGGACAAAGGAGACCAACAGTCTGGTGCACAACCCAAGAATCCCATGACTGAAGAAGATGCGGCTCGTATCCAGAGCGCTTATGCAAAACAACATGGCGGCAAAGTTGATAAAGGAAGCTTCCCAGCACGAGCTCAGGCCGCAGCAGCCAGAAACGAAAACAAGAGCAAAGAAGGAGGGAGCGAACAGTCTGGTGAAGAAACCAAGAATACCAGGTGACTAGGGCTTAAAATGCACATAGTGAAAGAGAAAATACTGGCGAATACTTCTAGCTTAGAAATTTGTAATTATCGGCTCTTGTCGCCAAACTGTTTTGCCGTCGAATTGGAAACGACTGGAAATTGGAAACGTTCAATATATAGAGCGTTGTCTATATAGATATTTACACAAACACAAGTAGTAAACTTGCTTACTGTTCAGTATTTCGCTCATACTTGTGGCAGCCGAGTTGACACTTTTCGTAGAATCTGACTGTCGGGTCAATAAGCACTCGGCTCACAGGAAGGAACCTCTACATTTAATATGCAGTCCTTTCTTCGCGAAAAATACAAGCATAGCAATTATTCTTTCAGAAAAGCAAACGGCCTCGAAATAGAGCGAGTTTTATATGGTGAAAGGGCCGTATATACAGATGAAATGGCAGGAACTTGTAAGCGGCGGTGGAAAATTAAAAACGCGACTTGACACTTTCAAGCACAGCTACTTCCCTTAAATTTGGTCAACGCAATCCTTTGTCCAGTATCTCAACTTTCCTAGTGATAGATTGTTCAGAATTCCATTTTTTACCGATGGCAAATTATTTGCCATCGGATTCAAAGACAAACACTGCAATTACTGGCGTTGCTGCCTATCTACCCATCAAGATGGCTTCCAAAACCGTGATTGGAAATATTGCAAAATATATATCTCCGTTAGCTGCATTGGAGACAAAGATTGAAGAAGCTATTACCTGAAAAAAACTTAAGTTCATCCACCTTTGCCTGTCAGAATCAAACGGCTAGTGCTAGGTATTGTTAAATCTGATGCAACGTGGCAAGACATAAATAAAACGACGCTCGATCTGAAATATTCCTTTCAGCAAGTATATATTCTTCTGGAATGAAAACTTCTGGTGGACGGGATGAGCAATTGATCTATGAACCTCTGTAGGGAGCTAGTCTTAAGGACAGCATCATCGTAGCATCATTATAACTTTTCGATTTAAAGCAGTTTAGACCTTGGTAATCTATCGAAAGGAAGTCTTTTACATTTCAATCTGGGTGAAATCTCAATCTGTGTTGCTCATTCAGTGATGTTTGGCTCCTTGTTTTCTCCGTAAAACTGGGACTTGACAAATTTTACCACTTTTTTCGTAGCGAATTTGCAGCAAGAATGGACAAAGAAGGAGATCATAAGACTGATGGGGGATCTAAGCATTTGATGGATAAAGAAGCGGCTTCTCGCATCCAGGCGGCGGAGGCAAAACAACATGGCGGCGGGGTCGAGAAAGGAGGCTTCGCTTCGCGTGCTCAGTCCACTGCTGACAAGCGTGAAAACCAGAAAAACTAGACAAGCATGAAGACAAGAACAACTAGAACTTAAAAGTAGATCGTGAAAATCAAAATACGAGCACCTTAAAGGTAGAAATGTGTAATTCGGCTAATGTGGCACAACTGTCTAGCCGTAGAATCGTTAAATGTATGTAGCGTTGTTCTTTGATTAAACGATTACAAAAAAAGGTAGATACCGTTGATGCTTTTCCTAGAATCTCACGGGTCATTAAACACCTCTCCCCTGGCCGGAGCTAATTCCCAGAAAATCAGCTTTCCCGGGAAAAGATCCAGCCTTTGTTTCAAAGTTGAGGCTTGTAAACATGTTTATTACAGCCTTTGCATATGGAAATAGGTGTGACGTAATTGTCTACCTCTTAAGGGTAGGCCCTTTCTCAGAAACTCGTGCAGTATACGAATAAACGGGTGACATCTGAGAACGAGACTAATTAGGGTGCTTTCCTTTGTGGTGATCTCGAAAAGGATTAGTGATCTAAGATCACTCAGATCATGGTGCATCAAACGAGCCGATAAATCCACTCTTGTCACGGATTCATCGACTCCTTTGATGTACCATGATCCGCGTGATCTTGATCACTGATCACCTCAAATGAATGCATCCAAGCTTGACTCCTAGAATTGAAATAATTGAATTGAATCCTGTATCTGATGAAGTCATTTTTCGCTTTTTCACGCATGGTTGTTTGTGGAACAGCCACGTTGTCTTTATAACGAAAAGAAACTACAGGTTGGTTTGAAGAAATGCAATTTATTTTCTCGTGATAAAAAGAGTGTTTTACCCACTCGCAGCGCTTGTTCCAAAAAAAAATATCTTGACCACTCGAAAATAAAATTTATATCTACGCGCCGTCTAATGTCTTCTATTTAGCAGCCAGTTAAATATTTCGGTTCCACGAATTCCAAGTCCGATGTCCATACATCGTTAACATTAGTAGATCCATCCCTTTGTTTCAAACTGTTTCCGTAAACAGGTTTTTCACAGCCTCTTTGTACGAACTAGTCATGACAGCCGTTTTAGAAGCACAGTGGCAGGCACATGATCGATGTTAGGTGGGAATGGGTTATCTCCTGCGGAAAACGTCAATGAGCGCTCGACAAAACACACCCTAAGTACTGTGCGAGATTGAGAAGGGATTCACAGAGCTAAGCGAATTCAAAGTACCTTGCTGTACAGACTAACGTCGTGAAATAACTCTCGCGGTCAATGACAGAAAATTTAACATTATCTGCGCTTTGAGCTGTGAGTTGAGTCAACATGGTCAAGCTAGCATATAAAATATGTGGTTCACTTTTCCTTTTATATATAACCATAAAATTAAAAAAATAGATTTCATTTAAGTAAAGGCTGTTCCCATACCCTCCATGGATGGTATTTGCGTTTCCAGGAAGTCAGAGTAGCTGGTAAACAGACAGTTAGTGTTCCGAGAAAATAGGTCTATTCTTACATGTGGTCAAAGTCGAACTCTTGAACTCTTGAAAATGGGCACACGGTTTCTGCCTCAAACATAACACAATAATATAATTTTATTCAAGGTTATTCCTTTCTTCGCCTCGTTCGGTTCTACCGGGATGCGACTCTCATTTCATCGAAAAATAGCGCTCATTACATTTATATCACTACGGGTCAAGGTTGGAATTGAGTATGGTTTCGCCTCCGATCACGCTATCTGCTCTACGGTCGCCTACGTCCCTTATACAAAGCAAAATGTTCACAACGAAGTAAAAAAATAAGAGAAAGGCTTAATTTATTTTTGTAATGGAAAAGCTATAAACAATCGATACCTAACGAATTGTTAAAGATCGTTTTAAAATAATGCCAAAATTTACTGCGCGTTCTTAGATGTTACAGTCCCTTTAGAAGTCGCGAGGACAGTTTAAATGGCATGTCTTGTGTTGGCCTTTAAGCATTTTCTTTTCGATGATTATGAATTTTTAAGAGGTAAAGTTTATTTCCTATGGATATATCCATTTTTCCTATGGATAACTTAGTAACAATCAAATACCTAACGAACTGTCAGTGATCGTTTTGAAATAGCACCCGTCACTGCGCGTTGTTTTATGTTACAGGACATTTAGAAGTCAGGACGGAAGTTAGAACGGTATGTCGGCGTCTTGATCTGGCTTTTATTCTTCCGCAGCATTTTCTTTTCCCCGATTGCGAATCTTTAAGAAGTAAAGATAGCCTACTGCATCTCCAGCCGCGAGCAGGTCGCTCTCGGTCGGGTGCCAGGTTAAGCCCCAGATCCCCGAGGCTGCGTAGAAAACTTGAATTTGCTGACAGGTATCGCAGTCCCAGATGCAGATCGTCTGGTCCAAAGCCCCGCTCGCCAGGAACTTGTCCTCGGGTGAAAAACTGACCATCCTGATTTCAGACTCGTGTCCTGCCATTTCGCAAATCTTCTGCCAGGTACTGATGTTCCACAAGCGCACCAACTGATCTTTTGAACACGTGGCTAGCAACTGCTCGTTGTGTGAAAACGTGGCGCATGTCACCCAATCAGGTTGCGTAACAGTGGTCACGTACTCATAGCTCCTGCCGTCCCATATTCGAGCTGAGTTGTCTATGGAACTCGTCAGGATAAAATTTCCAGAGCTCGAAAACTCGGTGTACTGGCAGAAGCGCTCATGCCCACCCAATGTCAACATCTTTCTTTGTGTCTCTAAATCCCAGACGATTGCGCCATTCGTGAATTCACCCACTGAAACTAGCCGCTTGTCATCATGGGAGAATCGAAGGCACCAGGGCAACATGGCTTCACCACACTCCAGCACAATGTTGTCCTTGCCAGTCTCTCGAGACCAGATGCGGATTTTGAGCTCGTCTCCACCACTGGCGACTTGGGTCGAGTCACGTGAGAAAGTGCAAGCACGAACACCACAGGAGAATGTTCTTTTCTGTTCGTGACCCTCATAGATCAGGGAAGCTTCAAACGTCTCCATATTCCAAACACAAACCTAATATTTAAAACCACAGTAAATTAAAAATTAACTTGCAACATTTCATAACCGCCAGACTAGGGGGCTGTTTCTCGTAGGTCCCGAAAAGTTTTCCCATCCGGAAAGGCGTGGCAAAATCTCAAAACTTATGATAATTACAGAGATGTTTTATCACATATTCTTAACATAAACAGAGGTTCTCTTTATACAAGGAGTTCCAGGCATGTACATTTCTCCGTTTTTAGATACAGATTATCTAAACGTGGCTTTGCGGGTCCGAAGGGTTTCCGGGGCTTTCGAGAAACGGGCCCCTGACCTAAGATCTCAGTAACTAGTGTTTAAAAAGTAACAAAAACCACCGAAAAAGTTAGTAAAATCGCCTCATATCTCGATTGACAGTTATCATCTTAACCAATCCTCTGCTATTCTACGCTCCTACAAGGATTTCTTCGAGATTTCTCTTCAAGGTTTGTTCCCACTTACGACACATGCATTATTTTGCTTGCGCGAGGAACCCTACAACCCTAATTTTTCTTGTTTTATGAATCTCTATAAATGATGGTGTTAGCTTCGAACCAATCAAGTCCTTTGTTTAAAATACACACGACTGCGAAGTCAGGTTATAACAACTTTTGCCGAAAAAAATCCCTTCCATATTTCATACCTTGAAGTCATCCGAGGCAGAAGCCAGCCATTTTCCATCGTCAGAGTATGCCACACTCCAGCAACGTTCAGCATGAAAACGCGCGTCCCGAAGATTTTCTGCGGCAGTGACGTCCCAAACGCGCACGGTTTTGTCACAGGCAGCGGACGCTAGTCGACTCGCGTCTTCATTAAAGGCCACATCAATCACCCAGTTCGAGTGACCGCCGAGCAAGGCAAGGGTCCTGGAACTACCATTGACTTGTTTACCACTGACGTCATCAAAGTTTGCGTCAAAGAGAGTAACGGTGTGATGGGCTGAGGAGCCGGCAGCCACTCGCATTCCGTGTTGGGTTTGAGCAAAGGCCACCGTAGAGGCGTCGTTCGGGAGATTAAACGTCCAAATCTTCGCACCACTGTTAACGTCCCACAAAATGACGTCACTGTCCACACACGCGGAAGCAAGGTACTTTCCATCGGGAGTAAAGCATACTGACCAAACGAGGGATTTGTACTCCAGATCCTTTAGGCCTTCCAAACTGTCTTTAACAGGGAAATTCGGGTTATCGTCTCGCTGATGTCCCTCCAAGGTAAGTCTGATGGAGCTCTTGTTAAGGTCCCATATGAAGAGTTCCAGATTGTCCCCGCACGAGGCAGCAACCGAATCATCTACGGGGGAGCAGGCACACGATATAGGGGAACTTCTGTGTCCAGGAAGTGTCGCCAGGTTCTTACCGCCGCTTAGGTCCCAAAGTTTGAGGGTCTTGTCTTTAGAAGACGAAAGTAATCTTTGCCCATCTTTGGAGAAGGCAATGCATGTTACTCGTTCTTCATGTCCCTCAAGGATCCTTAAAAGATTGCAAGAATTATTATCCGATGACGAAGCTGTAAATGGCACATCAAAGTATTTCCGTCAGTAAAAGCTAAGGTATGCAATTGACGAAGAGTATAGGGGAACTTATGTTTACAGTATTTACCGTTTTAGCGTGGTTTCCTGATCGAGCTACGATCAACTCTGAATATTAAAAGGGCTTGGTATAATTAACTGTACCAATAAATTTAAACTTCATGTATTAATTAAGAACGTATGAAAAATATTTGCAAATCTTAAGGCTAGAGCTTCAAATGACATCAGTTACTAGGTTTGACAGACTCGTTCAATGTTTGGGATCAATTCCCACGAAATATATCTTCACGCAAGGTCGCAGGGTAACGAGGCAAAACGAAAAAAAACAAAACAAAACAAAAAGGAAAATGACCTCTGCAAGGAATACCTTGCAGCAATCCATTTTCGTTTAACACTAATACATCCTCTTTCGTTTTCTCTCCGATAACTACCCCATTGTCATGCACTTTTTTTTTTGTTAAATAGTATAAATAAGTACTATATCTCTCAGATAGTCGCAGGTCAAAGACATACTCATCAGTCGCCGCAGTGTAGGAAAATGCTAACCTTATAGTTTCATTGCCTGGAAATTTCCAGAGCCGAATGGTTTTGTCTGCTGAGGCGGATGCCATCATTGAACCATCAGGTGAGAGCCGTACACACGTGACAGCTCCCTGATGGTCTTCAAGTTGGGCATGCAGCTCCCCGGTTTGACTGTTCCAAACTCGGATGGTCCCATCAGCTGATCCAGACAACAAGGTCCTGTTATCTCTCGCGAAACATGTGGATAGAACGCTCTTGGAGTGTCCACTGAGTTCGAGCTCAAAGGCTTCGGGGACCTGAGGTTTGTTTATCCATTCCACCCACCCCTGTGGGGCAGGGATGTTGTTCGGGTCGGGTTGATCAAATTTCTGACGTATTTGCTCTGCTTGTTTTGCGATCCACCCGTGTTGAGGGTACATGGCTGCCTGCTGGTATGTGAGGGCGGGAAAACGGCTCAAGATATGTACCTGGCTGCGTAAGAATCCCAAAATATCTTGAAGATCTTTAATCACCTATAGGCAAACAGTCAAAGTGAAAGCTAAGTTAGTTCTTAGATAAAAAGATGAGTAGTTAAGCTAATAAGGACATCACTGGGATTTAAATATACTTACAACTGGTGACTACGTCAGATTAAAATTCTAATTGCTTTACGTTCAGATCCGACTCTTCGACCTTATTTTCTTCAAGGGTAAGCACATGAAATTATTGGAAACCTAAATTACAGTCACACACTAATATGTGCACCCGAGCATGATTATACACAATGCCAGCCTTCCTACATTTATTACAGAGCCGAATAAATATTGAGGATTTGTCTTTATTTTTGTTTGTTTGTTTCTGCAATAAAAGCAATAGCGAGCTAATTATTTCCGCAGTGTAAGCACGTTTGTTAATTCATCTGATCCGATTTTAACTCCATTGTGTTCATTGCTTGGCCAAGTCTTAAAGTGCATGGCTGCCGGCTGGTTTATTGTATAATCCAGTGTATCATTAGGTTGCAATATACGAGAACGGAAGCCCAGACCAGAAGTTTGACGTCAAGAGAAGGCAAGAGCCTCGCTCTAAGCTCTCCTTTCGTAATAGATAATCTAAAGGGAAAGAAGAACTTCTCAAGATGAAATAAGACTTTCTATAAAGCAGCAAAAAACACGCTTCATACATCAAACTTTGAATACCTCAGGATCAGCGTCTTCACTAACAGCACAACCGACTGCCTTAGTGGCCTCCGCGAGAAGCTCATATCCCATTCCCGCCATGCACTTCGCCTGGACAAACTTTAAATCTCCCAGAGTACTTCGCAATCCGTCAAAGTCGCGCGCCTCGAGAAGTGCCACGGGAAGTCGGTCCAGTTTCCTAAGGTTGAGAGCGACCGAGGAGTAGGCGTGAGGTTGCGCAGGAATGGCACGTTCATTGCCATATTTTTCGTGATACTCTCCGAAGAAGTATTTAGCAATCTTGCTGTGAGTTTCTCTGTGATGATCACCTTTGAGATACCTTTCTTTGGCAACTTCGAAGAATTGCCTGTAATAATATAAGATTTGGTAAAGCTTTAATGTTGTTAGTGTCTGAAAATAACTTTTAATAGCAAATGGACCGAGGGAAGTACAGTTCAGGAAGTTGTTGAGCGATTAATTTCAAAAATCGGAATTGCACTGTATACGAGGCCGATTTAAAGTTATGAGCTCCAATCAGATTCATGTGCAATTTGGAATGAATAAGCAAGAGTAACTTTTCAAAGACTAACAAAATTGCACGAGCCTGTAGGGCGAGTGTAATTTGTAGTCTTTGAATCATGCAGTCATTCAAGAAATGCGTCTGAACCACCGGTAGTTACCAGGGAGATGAAGGTATTACTTATATTAATTGTCTTAGGAAGGAAAAGTGGCTATTGGCCTTTTTTTTCCCTCATTTTCTCGAGACACAAGGACAGAAATGTAGAAAGTTTGCCCGACTTTGAATTTCTATATTCGAATTAAAGACTTCGTTCATACGAAATTCATGGCCACAAACCATCAACAGTGTCCCTGGCATACCAATTTCTATCCCAACTAGATCATTATTTCTAGGTGTGCGTTGAAATAAATATGCTTTTATTTTTACTCTTCTATCATGCCCCCTTAAAAAGAAGAAGGGAATAGAAATGTACTTTTGCTCATAATACCTGAGCATTTAGGTTGCAGAAACGCATGTTTACCTGTGATAGAGCGCCAGTAGTGAAACCCCGTACGCACCCCTCTCCACCAAGAAGGGACCAAGATCGTGCTTCAGACGAGCCAGTAGTAGCGGTGGCAAGCGGCGTTTTGGTGGCTGATGCCAGACAAGCACATCCTGTAAGAGTTCCTCGTCGCAGCTCAAAAGATTAAGGATATCGTCTGAATTCATCCCATCAGTCCCAGCGGCCAATAGGCCCAACACTCTTCCCACAAACTTTTCACCGTGGTACTTTTCAAGGTCCTGGTACAGAGAGTGTATCATCCCGGAGACGTCAGGGGCAAGGGTGATGTCAGCGGTTTTTCTGGTAATAAGAGAAGTTTGATTTCGTTTTTAGATTTTTTTTTTTTCACTTTTAACAAAAGCCCACGAGTCAATAATCTGAATTCTAATAAGCAGTTTCTTCGAAACACATTTTAGGATAAAAACTTAAGATAAAAAACGTCGTCTCGACCTCTCTGAAATCATTTTCAAGTTTAAAAACAGTGATTAAAACTTTTTGCATATATGAGTAGAATTAAGACATGAGAATTTGAAAAGCAATAAAATATGTAAATATGCATTAAGCGTTACAAAACGTTTTGGTGATAAAAACTCTAAAATGACTAAAAACCCTCTTACCTGTATGAAGGCCAAGAGCGACATTTTTTAAAGAGCAAATGCAGGTACAAAGGCAATGGACAGCGGTTAAAAGCCTCTAAAACAAGCTCTATCTGTTCCAGGGTCAGGCTTCTTTTGACTGATCCAAGCCAAACATCTAGGAGAGCAGGTCCATCACGCATGTCGAGCCGCGTCACCTGACATAAAAAAGATACACGAGCTGTCTTCCTTGAGAAACAGAAAATTAATTCTGTGCAGGAGCCATAATCGGGGACGGAGACCGTAAGCGCGCGCCATTTCTAGTATTGGGGTTGTCCCCATGATATGGGACAATAATTCTATTTTTAGAACAAATTGCGCCATCACCTGTGGCACACGCGCGTACATACTGCAAGGATTTTTGCGGAAGTCGCGCGGGGGAAATGGCGTCCGAAATTACCGACATTTTTCATGTTTTTGGCCCACAACTCAACGCGTTTACGTCTGTTGGAATTTTGCTTAAGTATTTTCGTCGTAAGCTGCTCGAGTTTGAGTGAAGCAAGACAGTGTCGAATTTAGGTATGTTTCGCTGTAAGCTTATATATATCGCTGACCAAGTTGTGTTCCGACGGATGCTTCTTTTACATGAGCTGTACATTACTCCACTTTAAATTTCACATATGTTGAACATTAACAGCTTTTCCATTACACAGCAAAAAACTAGCTGGATATATTTAGATATAGCAGAGCTTCAGGACTTCATAGTTTGCTAGCTCCTGTTGCCACACGCTTGCGAGGAATTTGTCAGTCTATCGCGACTGAAAAGTAAAACAAAATAATTGCCAGTTTGAGTTTCGCTTGAATTGTAAGCAACGCTTGATGTTTCATCAAGGCCCAACAACTTAACGTCCGTAGATACTGCTCAGTTTTATTCGTGTAAAAATCCAGTAAATTCTCTGTTGTCGATGAATGAGAGCGTCCGCCGATGCGTGTTTTGTACAATCAGTAAACATGACAAATTGTACTTCCGCCGCACTTTCGTGTGAAAGCGTACATCGAACTCAAACAAAACTCTATAGTTTTTAAATATGTTTAAGATTGATAAATGTTTGAGAACATATTAAAAGCTAAGCTGAAAATATGTGAATAAAGCAGAAATAATCAGCAAAGTTACGATGACGCTTTCTTTAATCAACTTGGAATAACGATTTCGATTTTGTTGATCGAGTTATCAAAACTCCTTGTCTATTTTCATTTCCGCAGTGTAAAACTTCACTATGTTTATGTTGAAGAAACACACATGATGTTAGTAGCCTTTTTTTCGTTCGTGAAATTTGTTACAGCAGCTCAGCACAAAAGATAACGAAAGAAATCTTTGTCAAGATTTGTTGACAATTGAAAACACCGACTCGGACTTGAAAGTGCACGAGCTGCAGTATGCAAATGAGCTAATTGTACGCGTCAGACTTTCCTTTCAAAAACTTTTGCAAACTCACCAAACAAGCAGAAACAATAAGAAACCGTCAAAACAGGTTTTGGTTATGATTGACCATTGTCTGAGAAACTCACAAATTAACTCGATACCAGAGTAGAGAGTTTTCTTACTATATTCTTAAGTCAGAAGAAACGCAAAAACATACGCGTAAGCTTACAACTAGCGTGAGCAGATCTTATTATTCATTCCCAGCGCGAGATTGAAGTCTTGTTTTCGACCCTGAAAAACCCACCTTTTCCGTTAGCTCACTACATATAAACGCCCTGGTTCGTATTCCCTGCCATCGCTGTGAAAAATACGGAAGAGAATCTCTCAACTCTCACCATTTGATCGCGCAACGTGACAACACCCACGCGAGAACCCCCAACATGTGCGTGAATCCGCCCGGATATATGACGTCAGGATGGCGCAATTTGTTCTAAAAATAGAAAAATTGTCCCATATCATAGGTGCGCGCGAATCCCGAGACTTACGGTCTCCGTTCCCGATTATGGCTCCTGTCGTGTGGATATATACTAACACCACCAAGTAGGATTTGAGATGGAACCCACAGGGAAAGCGGAAGATGGGGAGGCCAAGGAACAGCCAATGGAGGAGGAGGAGGAGGAGGAGGTGAGAGAGGCAGGCCTCAACTGGAAACAGTAAATGGAGAGACGTCCTGAAGGACCTATGTCCCCATGGGGTGAAAGGGTTTAATTCAGTAAGTCAAAAGTTAAATTATATTTCATTGAATTATGTACCTGCAAGAACTGTTTAGCTGGGATTCCAAATGTCTTTAAACGCTGCATACACCCACCCTCCTCAGGGAGAGTTGACACTATCATACAGGCATGCGCAGGTAGTTTACGTGGAAGCCATTCTAAGAAGCGCCTTGCGCCGTCTTCATCCGTCAACTGATCCAGGGAGTCAATCACTACACACAGCGGTCGTTCCTTGGCAGCGTGTGCCATAAATGAGGGAAACACCTCACACAAGCTTTTGTAATCTTCGGGAACCTCGTCGGTAATTCCGTACACTTCTTTGAGTTGTTTACAAAAGCCCTCAGTTAGTGCTCGACCTAAAAGAGAATCAAATTAAGAAACCATATTATTATATGGCAAGGTTGTCATGGGGTAAAACCGAGTGTTCTGATTGATTCTCTCGTGGTCGGAATACTGCCCCAAGGTCTTTTTCGTACTGCCACGACTTCGAACCAATATTCCGCAGTACAGCCCTCGCGCTCGGTTAGTAGGAGGTTATTAACCTTTTCAAATCGAGAATCCTGTCTTTTCTGACCTGGTAACAATATAACTGTAAAGATTAAATTAAGTTTAGGCTAGTAATGTGTGCCATGTGGGTTTAGAATTAACAGAACCGCGAGAGGAGTGGAGAGGAATGAAGAGAAGACAAGAGGAGAGGAGAGGAGAAGAGAGGAGAGGAGAGAACAGCAACTCAACAAATTTTATAATACCCGTGGACGAATCTGGAGTGGTTCCACAGAACCGATACATTATAGCGAGATTTCCATTCTTGCTCTTTTCTTGTATCTCCATGACAACCTTTGCCATCAGTGACGTCTTGCCAACTCCAGATTCACCGTAAATCACTAACGGCATTACGGAATCGGTTCCAGTCACGTAATTGTGGATAACCTGCAAAATATCTGCTCGGCCCTGAAACGAATGAGTGTGGTCACGACAAAAGAGAGCGTGACGCGTGACTTCTTCCATCAGTGGATTTGGAGGACCGAGGTTTTGCAAGATTTCGTTGATGTGGGATGTAAGGAGCTCTTTGACTCGACTACACATTTCTGATAAGAAAAAAAAAAAAAAGAAGAAAAAAAGAAAGAAACAAAGGTAAAAAATTATAAACGCATATTGTGATGTCTTCATTCTTTACTTTTTATCAACTACGATTTCCTCCTAGATTGGTTTGGTCGGTTAAATATATAGAATAAGATGAAACAGCGTTCCAGAAAACTATCCAGTAACTCTTGCTATGTCTGTCACTGCCCCTTAAAATCAGGAGTTAAATTCCCTTTTTATAAAGACAATGCTCACAAAGTCGAGTGCTGTGTAAACTTGATTGAGGGTTCCATGTCAATCATTTAGTCTGTGGACGATCGAACATTACTTTTATGTGTACTGTCTATGTTGTACAAAGTGACTCGAACTTTAAGTGGGCGAATATAACTTTCGTGTCTGACCAGCGAAGTGAACTGCGTTGCATGAGCATAGTTTGTGTGGCAGACATAAAACGGGAGAGACGGAGAGATAGAGTGGGTGGAAGGAGGGGGACTTGTTGTTTCCATTTCTTTTTCATTAATTTCGTGAGGCTGACAGTTTTTTTTACCTGTAATATATTGCTCGTGTTCATCGTTTTGAATTCCTTCATGATGCCATCTCAAGTTAGTAAACTTTAGTATGCGTCCAACTTCCAGTGAGGCTGGAATTCGCTGCTCCTTTAGTTCTGACAACAGCTGAACGCATTCCAAGTCTATGTTGCCATCTTCCTATACGAACAAGAAGGCTGGTGTTTGCATTTTATATGTCATTAGCTATAAGAATCAAGAACTCGTTTTCTTAGTTTAACTAAAGACGCAGTGTTTTGGGTTTTACATTGTATTTCGCGCTTAAATAAGTTTGGTCGAGATTTTATTTTTTTTTATTATCCTGCAATCAAAACAAAAGTACAACAACAACAAAACCAGAAGTAGTGAACTGTCAACTAAAAGGGGAAAAAAGGAAATACCAGAATGACAATTCTGATTTCTTGACAGCCTATCACGATATCAAAATTAATGACCTGCCGTTTACCTCCAACCTTATAATTCGGCACTTCGTCTCCTCAACAGTTGCCAAATTGGCTCTTAGAATCTCTCATATTCAATTTAACTGTTCAGAGAAATCTGACGAATTTGGCGAGGTTCGGAACATTTTGATGAACAAACAATAAATCGAACTAAACGAAAACCAAAGTTTAATTCATGTATTATTTAAGCCGACTCAAAATTCCTATTGGGTGCATGTACGTGAGTTCGTACGTAGGAAATAAACGCGGACTGCCGCGAATTATCGTATGATCGTTAGCACATTTCGGTGGAGCTTTTAAAGCGCACTGTAAATTTTCGGTGGCACATTTCGAATTTCCAGAAGTACTCTATGAACTTTGAGAAGTAATTGGAATTATGATAAGGGCCAGCATAAGCGCTTGTTGGCTTGATTCGAATTGTTTAACCTTATGGTGACTTTTAAGCCTTGAGCCAAACGGGCGTGACCTAATAGAGAGGAGGTGATGTATCAGTGAGTTACAAGAGATGGCATCACGTCTATTTTTGAAATCAAAAAAAGAGGAACTTTCTATAGTCTGCAAGGAGACTGTCCCCTTAACTGCTCGAGCAGTTAAGAAAAATACAATGCTTGATGTAACTGCCGTTTGTTTACAGTTAGCATTTATTTACTGCTGTTTGCTTGCGGTTAGCATCTAAGGGGTGAAGCCGAAGACGATAATATTTGTCTTTCCATGAATTACATGCCCACATTTTTTACTTTTTACAATCTGATCTGGTTTTTGAAATTGTAAATCCCTTTTCGTGAATATCTAATCCAATTTCCAGTTGCCCAATTTTAATGCCTTTCACGTTAACATACATTCACCTCAGGACAGTATAGTTTTTCCTGTCTGTTGAACCCGGGTTAGTCATTTCAAATTTCAGGCGCTTATACCAGGCTGTCCTTCATGTAACGTGAATATAGATGACTGATTGACGATGGTAATGTCGAGAATGACGATAACGATAACGATGTCGATAGTGATGAGGACGAGAATGGCATTTTGTTCCATCTAGAAGATGCTGTATGTTTACGTAACAACTTGTTGCTGGCTGAATAATATAAGGAATTATAAACCCGAATTGTCTAGCCATCATTGATGATCAACTTTAGACGTCGTTTAGAATATAAATACCTAACAGATTGAAGTACCCAATAGAGATATCATTCATATTTAAGATCTCAGAAGGTGTTGTAAATGTTAATCGTTAGCTAATATCTTTTTTTTTTTTTTTTTGGTTTGCAAAAAAAAAAAAAGAAAAGAAAAGAAAAGAAAACACTTCTACCTGCAAGTTAACGAAATTTCTGGCGGCCTTGTCCTTTTCGTTAATGTGATCAAACCTGCGGTCAATAATGAGAGAACGCTGACTGGCCTCCGGATCCAACACGACGGCCGTTTCTACCTCGCTCTGAGTGACAGATACCGTGTACTTCTGCTTTTCATTCTCCTCCAGATCAGCCTTCTCTGCCGCTGATCGCAGCTGAGTCAATATACACTTCTCTACTTTACCCCAGTCCTCCCAAGCCTTAGAGATCTCGTCTTTATCGGCTGATTTGATGCCGGGAAACTGGCTCGAGATCGGCTGCAGGAGATAACACGCCGGAACGGAGTTATCATCGAGGAGATACCAGGTGGTAATCAACTCACGATCTGATTGGTCAATCAATTGGAGAAGAGATTCAAACTCGTCAGCGTTGACTGACGGGGGCAGCGGTCTCCAACCGTATTTGTCTCCTAGTATGGCAATAAAAGCGATGCCAAGTGAAGTTTCCTGGCAACGTTTTATCTCTTCCATACAAATGTTCACAACTCGATGATCGTCCACGGACTCTTGACGCACACCTAAAAGAGCAAGTGAGCAGCACACGTGAGCTTGTAATTTAGTATTCAGCTTTTATTGCTTTTGGGCTAGCGGCATTGTTTCTGTTGTTTCCACTATTGTTCTCTCAAAGGGTATCGAGCCATTCTTATGAGACCCAACCCTTTAGAAGAGAGAAGCGTTGATATAATTCTCAAAATTCATATAATTCTCGAAATTTGCACTTATGGATTGATAACATATTGTTTTTAAAAAGGCTAGGGGAGAGAACGAAACTGTAATAATCATGTAATGGCAGATACAATCCAATTAAAAAACATGAAATTAAGGGTAATAAGATTGCGAGTGTTTGGAAAGGTAGACTTTGTAAAGTAGACTTTTCATCTTTCATATTCCCGCACTTTTGAAACTCTAGATAAATCACTAACAGGAAAAAAAAAAAAAAAAAAATATATATATATTCAAGTATGAACACGCGCACTAAAGTGATAACTCCATTGGATTGTCTCCAGTCACACCACAGAATTGTCGCATGTTGACGGACGTGATTAAATAAATAAATAAATAAATAAATAAATAACAAATGCATGCCAAGGGGCAACACTTATTCCATACCACACATTTCTTTGTAAAATTTGCAATTTTGGGGTTCCATATGCATATTTTCCCATATGTTGAGATTTCAATTATTCTTTTGAAGCTTCGCATGTCTAATACATTTAGCATGATAGGACTTTTTTTATATTAAAATGCGACGATACTTCGTGATATGGTCAGAAAGGTCCATTAGCTATGGAGATAAAAATTTCAAACCAAGCACCCCATCGATGTTATTAGCAGATTTTGCATTCGTACCCCAGCGTAGGTCAACAACTTCAAATGCAATTCCGTGCTGCTGACAAAGGCCTCTGACGGGTTCAAACACTTCTTCCATAAGCTTGTTTCTGTCCACTCGCGTGTCGGTGAAAGTTGAACTCAGAAATATACGAATTGTCTTCTGTACCAGCCTTGGATCCATGTCC
>NC_138149.1:24689900-24737400 GCF_964199315.1 Orbicella franksi | reverse complement strand
TGTCTACCAGTGTTATGATCTGCAAATTTCAGTTAATTGATCAAACAACCAAAGTAGAAAAGATGGATTTTTTCCCAGTATGATCGAAACTTAAACGCAGTTTCTTCCTGGGCTAATTCAATTCAAGAAATTCCGGGTTTTCTAGCTGAGTTTGAGCATATTGTGTAGGTACAAATTTTCTACACAGCTAGAAGAGCGGAGATGCCATCACGCAGTTAGTAGTTTATAGAAATTATGGTATTTCCACTTGACTTTATTTGTCGTCAATGATTCAATTGCCATAAACCATAGAGGATTGGTTAAGTGTATCTCTAAAACTGCCACTATATTGTAAGTTATCAGTGATTCAATAAAATAAATAAGTGTTAAAATCATTTCCCGGAGTACTGTAGAAACGTTCTTTATCAGGGATGTCGTGGGTGTTGCAATGCAAATGAAAAAACATACATACTTATACTAACTTAAACAAAAAAAAGAAAACAAAACAAAAAAAAAAACATTTTCCATTATTTTATCTACACTACGTTTCAAATATTGCTTTCATCGGATTGCTGGAAACGAATATTTTACTCGAGAGTGGCTATCCGCGTCACGCAATTGTTTACATTCCAGCGCCGGATTTTGGGCAAAATCTATGAGAAACACAGGCCAAGGCGGGCGACTTGAAATCATTTGCCCAGAGATGTTTTTTGATAGCCTAACAGGTGGGTGTATATTTAACCCGTAGAAAGTGTTTTTATGGTATTTAAAGTTATAGCCCATAGAAAAATATGGCGATGTTTTCATGCAATAATTCTCTTGCGACACACTGTAAAATTTTGCGTGTCAGTTTGATCTCTTTTCGGGCTCAAAACTAACTTTGATTTATTTTATTTTTCGCTCAGTCATACCACGAAGACCTGAACTGAATATAAAATCCATTGAAAGATTCTCAAGTAGCTGTTCTGCGGAGCACGAAGCAATCAAATATTCGGAAAATTCAGCAAAACCGGAAGTAGATTTTGAGCCCAATCGGGTCCAAATCGTTTTTGGCGTATTTCTACCAAAGAAAGCTGTATTAGCAGAAACTAACTATGGTCCGTTTCTATTCTTACTAGGACCTATCTATGGACAAAATACAAGCGAAATCAATTTTTCGACTTGTGCCATTGATAGGCGATTTAGGTCCATTTTTATAGGCATTTACTCTTAACAGGTATTCAGCCTCCATCCTCGAAAATCAAACTAGCTCACTTGTTAGTCTCTTTCTCATTTTCAAAGATTTTCGAGACTCGAGCGAGGGAAAATGATATACGACATGAATGTAAACAGCTTACCTCCATTTGTCCTCTTTGCTCCTCTGTCCTCGACAACACATCCGTGTGTCCGATGAGCAGGCCCCCCGCATCACTAGAATAGGTCAAAGTCAAAACCTTTTTTTAGCTTTGATGGACAAGATAATACTGGCCCCCTCTGCAATAAATGCGGCTCGGATAACCCAAAGACTCGGGCCTAGTCTGTTTTGGTTTGTCTGGCTAGTTCTTGCCCTTTCGGGTAACTATATTTTCAGGGGCCTGGAAACGAGAAGTTTTAGTCTCACTCGCGTGTGATCGCGTAAAATAGAGGAGCTCGCGATCTTTAGACATAAAAGCTAAATTAGGCATTTTCTTAGTCTTTCTGCAGTTTTTATATCTTTTATTGTGGTAAACGTACCTAGATATAAAACAGTTCATGTAGTAATTACGTGTAAAGGATGTCTCATTTATGAAAAGTCCAACGACGAAGTGTTGATTTCCATACGTAATTGATGCCGGTGACAAAAAAGCATCAAATAGGAACAGTAATTAGGATTACGATTAAAAATAAAAATAATAATAATAATGATAATGATAATGATAATGATAATGATAATGATAATGATAATGATAATGATAATGATAATGATAATGATAATGATAATGATAATGATAATGATAATGATAATGATAATGATAATGATAATGATAATGATAATGATAATGATAATGATAATGATAATGATAATGATAATGATAATGATAATGATAATGATAATGATAATGATAATGATAATGATAATGATAATGATAATGATAATGATAATGATAATGATAATGATAATGATAATGATAATGATAATGATAATGATAATGATAATGATAATGATAATGATAATGATAATGATAATGATAATGATAATAATAAATACAAAAAATAAAAATAAACATAAATATACAAAAACAATTTTCGAAAAAATTCAACGAGGTTGCATCTGTATGATGCTAACACAAAATTAAACTTAAGGTAACGCCTAAATTCATTTTAATGAATTAAGGTGGCTGGCACTTTTCCAGCAGCTATACTTTGACGGATGAATACTATTAATGTTCGGAAAATTTTAGGTGGCTGAAGCCCTTAGGCAAATGTTATCATGCTTATCACAATCCGATAATAATAATAATAATAATAATAATAATAATGATGATGATGATGATGATAATGATAATAATAATAATGATAATAATGATAATAATGATAATAATAATAATAATAAGTGGGCGTCATAGCCGTCACCTAGCTCGCTTTTGTGTTATGAGTACTTAAAGCATTAATGAAGGATGATTTAAACAAGTTGTACTGTTGGTATGGTAACCTATTTTGCCATACGGATTACCTTTATTGGTTAACCAATGGTTGAGTTCTTATGTGATACCAATATTGTATCACTAGATAAATAGTTGAAGTATTCACCCGTCAAAGTATTACTGTTGAGAAACACTGGAAAAGATTGCCAGTTTTCTTAAAACGCGAGTCAAGATAAATATGCCAAACAGTGTAGCCACAAAGTGGAAAGTTCTTCTAAGTAATACAAATATTTTCATAGTTAGAGTATGCAATAGAACAACACCGATTAATGTTTACAGACACGTTAACATTAATCGTTAAAATCTATACAAAGTGTGATCTAAAGACGATTCAGCTGAAATTACCACATAAATATTTTATATTATATTCAGTTGAAAGAGTTTTAAGATTAAACCACAACTTTGCATACCAAATAGATTCATTAAACATTACAAATTCAGGAAAAATATTTTCTACGAGTCCTGCTGGAAACTAGGTGAAGCACGAGACTCTAAAATTGAAGTCTCTCGCAACTACTTCTAAAGACATGAATGTGCGCTAGGGTACAACCTTGGAGCCGATGGGACGCCCATTACGGCGATAGCTGTACAACAGTACGTAATTGAGTCGTAAATCAAAGCAAGAACAATTCACAAACAGGTTGAAGGTTCAATTTACACGATTTGGACTAATTTTCTGTCGTAAACGAGTCGCACTTTCGCTACATTCAGCAAAGTTTTACTTACTTAATCGTCCGTTAATTATAAACATCTCAGTAAAATCCCTTAAACTTAATGGTCCTAAGCCAATTTTCGACTTCGTGCGAACAACCATGTTGTAACAGAGACGCATGAATGATTTCCTTTCTGATGTCGTGTTTTTCGTTTGATTCTAGTACAACTTACCTCCTTCTCCAAAAGTGTTTGAAATTGTGATACCACTTTTGCTGGTTGTGCAACCCATATCTAGACTGTAGCGACGCTGTTTAATATGGTTATCGTAAAGTTTTTATCGGGCAACGAGCATCCATTCAAACAAAAATAAAACACTTTGAACAAAAGCGGTAATTTTCTGGACTGTAAGACGACTATCCCGGATGACAAAAACAATACATAATTATACTAAATTACTCAAGCGAAAGAAACCGCCATCGAAAAGAAACAAAAGAGATCAAATCGGGTGCTTTCAAGAAATCTACTAACCTTATCTATGTCAACATTATTTAGAGAAGTATATTTTACGTCTTCAACAGGCAAGTAAATAATTTAGCGTGATCGCCTTAGTGAGGGTATATAGCACTACTCATTATAATAACCAGTTGTCAATCTGCTGACATTCGTCTGTTGTCTTGGCTTTAATTTGTCTAATCTGGAAAAACAAGCCATAAGCCTTTGGCATTTTTCAGCAGCAAAAATAAAATAAATAGGCAGGGTCTCTATAGGTCTTTACATTATTTCGCATGCGATTCCTTAGGGCTACGCTAAATAATGCATGGAACCAATATCTTCCAGTGGCCGTCAAAATGCCCCTTCCTTTTCTTCGCTCTCGTCGGATCAATTCGCTCACCGAATTCCCCCCCCCCCCCCCTTCACCACTCCTCCTTCCTCCCCGCGACGGGAGCCTGTTCACAGGCTACCAATGCTAGGAAAGATACAAACAGTATCAAACAAGGCTATGAGTTTATGTGCGCCAACTACTTTATTTACTTATTTTTATTTCATTTCGTTTTATATTCTACTTATTATACTTTATTGTGGGGAACCGAAAGTTAAGCTCCGTTATATAGCTTAATCAGTTCCCTTCTTGGCTTAGAGTTTGCCTTGCCCTCAGTATCTCTTCATTCACTCTGCGGAATTCCTTTATCTGTCTTGCTCGATGCTCTTGCAAATTCCTTTCTTATTCATCTATGGTGGCTTGTAGTTGGCTGAGCGCGTTTTCGAAGTTTTCTCTTTGTCTTTGCCTCTCTTCGCGTATTCTCTCCGTCGTGAGTCGGGGTTGAGCGTCTCTTAGCGACAAACCTGTTGGCATTAATGCAGTTTGTTCTTCTGTTGTCAGGTTCCCAACTTGCTGGCGGTACTGAAAGTGGGTGACAATGTTAGTTTGTTGTCTATAGAATACGACGCATTTTGCCTCAGAAGTCGTATAATTTTTGGAAGACAAATGCACGAACAATTTTGTTTAAAGGCTAACAAGTACTACGGAACAACAGCAATAATATTGGACTGGATGCCGAAAAAAATTACAGTTCTCATTCAATGATTTCGAGGGAAAAGAGGGAAGGTAACGACGCCAACATTCACCGTTTTGTAGCATGCTGCCAAAGTTTATCTGGGAAATTTTTTTGCCATGAATACTATTTTAGTCGTAAGTTGATGTGCTTTCTTCATTTTCTGTATTTGCATTAGGTTTTAAAGCTTGTTTTACTCCTATGTTGGCTTTGGAGGAAGAAAGATAAGTCAGTAATGAGTCACACTTCAAAATGTCCGCCGTCTTGGATCCGCCATCTTGGATCATCTTGGATTTAAAAATTTTCCCAAAAATAGCAGATCGTCTCTAAACTGATTCGAAAAATACAATAAATGAAAAATTTTCAAATAATCCAAAATCTCTCAACTAACTCGACATTTTAGCTGAAAAGAAAATCACCAAATTTCGGTGAAACATTTTTTGAAAATTTGATTGACAGGGAAAAGACATAACATGTGACCAAACAATTGACACTTCAATAAAACGTTTAGTACGGACGTCTTCGCCGGCCTTCCCCCCTATTTTTGTGAAGTTTATCACACCTTCTAGAATTAGCAGAATTTTCCTTTCATTATTTGTGGAGGGTAAAAAATTTGGGGATAGCGAGTCACTAAACTCGCTTAATTTAAACGAGTAGCGCATGTTGACCGATGTATCTTAAAAAGAATAAAATATAGTGCTCTAATATATACAGAGAAGTATATATAAAAATATATTTCAGGGATCATGTTTACCCAAGCAGGGTGATCTATTGCCTTTGTGTAGATTTGTGACAAGAGTCTAAATCAAATATCAGACCATAAATTTCTATCTCTAATTCGATTGTTTCGTATTTAAAACCAGTGCATCACTTTTCGGGTCGATCCTATCGTATAGTTTTTACTTCCGGAGGGTCGCTACGTGCATTAGGGATTTGCCAACAATGTATTTAACCATGAAGTTTTAACACTAATTTCGAGGAGATTACTTTGAGGGATCGTCAGTATAGGAACTTTCCGGCCGAGCTGAATTATAGCTAAGTACATTGAACGTTTTTCACAAAAAGTTATCTGTTGCTGAAGACGGTAAAACACTTTTCTTTTATTGCGTGAACGTTTAAAGCCCTTCAATAGAATGTTGAGTGGTTAAAAAGACGACTCGATTGAGACCTCGAGCAACTGTAATTCTTTTTCCTTAGGACTGTGAAACATTAGAATGAAAAGGTCAAGGCCTCAGTCCAATCGTCTATTTGACGTTTTTTAATCAACTTCCTGGAACACACCTCTGTCAAATTCAGATTCAAGTTTCTCAAGCCGTTTTCCAGTTCAGTGCTCTCCTGCACCAGCTGCTCGATTGTTTCCAAATCACTTTTTGAGTGGAGCTTGACTTGTGGCTTGACAGCAACTTTTCTGTGATGCACAGGCGGGACAGCCAAGACTACGAAGACGAGAAAGCAAACGAGATTGTATATTTAACAATTATTCCATGAGCGCGCGTTGGATATGAGATGGTAAATAGCCAACGAGGCCCGTAGGGCCGAGTTGGCTATAACCAATCTCATATCCAACAAGCGCGAATGGAATAATTGTTTTATTAAATTCGGTGTGTTTGTATTCTTGGAAATATAGCTTAATTTTATTGGGTTTTAATTTTACAAAACGACCGGAAGTCGATGTGACAAAAACAACAACAAGTGGGAAATCACATGACATGCGCGCCGTTTGTACAATTAGTTGAATGAAAAATTTGAGAGCGAAGCAAACGAATTTGCTGAATGAAATTGCAATCAAGTAGAATTCAAGAAACGTCTATCAAATGAAGGAGATATAACCTTGGCCAGAAAGTTTGAAAAGCGTTCAAGTTCGAGTCATGGAGAAGAGCCAAATAATTGTGCACTTGCACATTGCCATTGTAATAATGCTGCGGAAAACTTTGATCGCCATGTGACACAGACGTTGTGCCAAAATTATCCTCGACAAGATCTCTCTCAGGATTTGAAAGCCTTGGCATTTCGAGCTGTATGTGTGGAGCTCATTGTTGGTCAGTTTTAGATTCAAGGACAGAAACTATCTTAGCGTCAGATTCATCTTCAGAATCTCCGAGGCCACCCTGGTGGTTTTTCGTGGCTGGTAAAGAACCGGGCTTACTTCGGTTCAGCTCAAAACACTCAACTCCTTGAGGTGTTTTTCGCAAGGACAGAATTGTTGGCGCTAGCTGTCGTTGATTCTCTCGTCGTCGTCGCCCAAAAAAGAGACTGAGATAAAACTAGGTCGTCCTCTGTAGCTGTGCGGGGTTCTTGCTCTCGGCCGATCCGAGCTTGCTTAGTCGAACAGTTTCCTCATCTGCTCATTGGAAACTGGTTTCTTATGGACTACGCCGGCAATTATGCCTGTTTTCCTGCGGCCTTTTACAAATGCATATGCTCTAATAATTTATTTGCCTGGTCAGAGATAATGGAAAACGGTTTGTTGTGCGGCGGCGTGCGAAGGAAATGATCAACTGGCGGCTTTAATGGATTTAATCAATGAACTTTTGCAATACGTGTCATCTTTCTTCCTCGCAGATGAGTAAAAACACTTCAACTGAACATTCAGTTCTTCTTTTGACATTTCTTATATCGGTTTCGAAAATTTGGTGCCACCAGGACTAGCAAGCCATTCTGTTCAGGTAAAATTTGTTTTTGTTACATAATCTTCATGAATGCGTAAAATCTCGCCGGTCATATTTTAATTTTGCAACTTTAAGGGAAACTTAACGTATACGTACCGTTAAATAATCTTATCTCGAGCTTTGTGGCTTTTTTGTTGATACTGGGTCGGCATTGTCCATAATTTCCTGTATTTGCTGTGTAGATAGCTCACCGAATGTGCTTTTTTTCATCCATTTTTTTTGTGGACGAAACTTTGCTTCACGCGAAAAAGCTCATGCCGAGCGACATTTGCCGCTTTCATTTCCATATAAGGTCAAACGCAGGTATAATGGCTGGTAACCGAGATCCAGTGAACCAATCAGAAAGCTAGAATTGCATTATCCGAGGCTGAGAATTTAATAATAATTAATAATCGCCCTGTTAAGTTTGAGATTTGTTAGTTTTCTAGTTACGAAGTCAGACATTGCTCATGTTGTGTGATCATTACCATTTATCCCAATGAATAGCAATGAAAAGACAGCTTGACACAGCAATATCTTTCTCAAGCAGTAGTCTATTGAGAAACAATCAGGTTTAGTAAGAATCTTTTCTTACTTAAAGGTTACGCTACTCGCTCACTCGTTCAACCACTTACTTGTATAATGTCGCGCTTGTAACTGAAAGTGTTTAATAAGTAGAACAGAGTGAGACGTCCCAACAAAATTATACTTTGTTAAATTGAGCCCGATTAATATTTATTTCGGCTATATTAATATTGGTAAAGATAAGTTCAAAGAAAGGTCAGCCACATAATTTCAAAATGATTACCGACACCTGCGAATTTGTATACGAACACCCTGCTGGTGGTGACCTTAGTCGGACGTACTTAGGGAGGGGTGTGGTGGATGCTATCCCGACGCCGTCAGCGGTTTTGTCACAATTTAGTGAAGATGTTTTACTCCTCCTCCCTCGCCGAGATTTTAATGTGTCACCCGTCCCTCCGCATCATTTGGCATTGCCATGGCAATTTAGTTTCGAAATTTGTTATGTTGACCCATCCAAATGTCGTCTTTCTCCACATAATTCTTCGTCTTTTCAGTTTTTATTAGTAACTATTTGGAATTAGCATCTTTCTTCATATATTTACTTTTTCATTTTGGGTTAGTTTCCCATCAATTCACGTTAGTTGTCTGAATTACTGAGAAAAATAGTCTCATCCAAGATGGCGGGGTGTATTTTCACATGCACTTCCAAGGGATTAATTGTCTGAGGTGTAAGGTATAAGCCCCCTAAGGGTGGGGAGACTCCCATATAAAATGGACGTGCTCCTCGTACCTTCATAAAAGTGGTTTTGATACCTGTATGGATTTTCACTCCAACAGGTCTACAGCGAGAGCTTTCGCGGAACCTTTTAGGGTATCGAGCCAAAATGTTATTTAAATTTGACTCATTTATGCCGGGAACTGTACAGAGATACCGTACTATCAAAGTGTTCAATTATATTTATCGTTTCGCTTGTAATGAACAACTTATATTAAACTGGACAGAGATTTATGATAGCACTTTCGCAAAATTTACGAGCAGAAGGTATTCGAAGCAACCGTATTCGTCACTATTAAAAATTATGAAATTGTCACTTGTTTTACAGTTGGTACTTCTTGGGAAGTTTCAAGCCGCGCACACAAAACAGGAAATTAGTACCTCTTAAGGGTTCTTTTCAAAATTTCGGATGAGCAGCCCCGTCCTTTTCATATGGGCTATAACCTATAAGCTATAATCAGTTCCCAGCACCAAAGGAAGAAGAAGATAAATAATGTTCTTGTTTAAAACAACGGTGGAGCAGTTTTTAACCGTCACTGTTTCACATTGTTGAATATATATTTCGCAAGCTTGGGAAATCGATCAGCACAGATCCGACTTCGGAATTCGCCTTTTGTTTGACGCCAATTTTTTTTTTTTTTTTTCTGTTTTGGTGGGAGGGGGAGGTTGCAACAAGAAGCCAGCAGTTGATTTGAATTCTCAGATATATGGAGTCAGACCAAATGAGCGTCAATGCAGAAATACAAATCTGAAAGTTCCGCTGAAGCTCGCATTACTAATTAATTCGTCACTCAAATAATCTCGATGCAAGACATCTGAAGATCGTGCTTTTCATGAACACTTTCTTCTTGAGGAAGCCGCATATTTAACGGTAAAGTCTGCATATGAGCCAAGTGGCCAATCAGGCTAGAGCTTATCCCGGTTTCTGTAGTATGAAGCGACTACGACTATTTCTACTCCCCGCTGGATGGGATGCTAGTCCATCGCAGGGTTACCCCTAACATCAAATTTGCTGTTAGCCACTATTGCACCTGGGTGGAGAGAGGCACTGAGACTTTCAAGTGCCTTGCCTAAGAACACAACACAATGCACCACGACAGGGCTCGGACCCGGACTGCTCGATCTAGTATCCAATATCTATTTGGCGAACAGGAGACGATTACATGTCATAGTGGAGCCCCATGCTCATATAGGAAAGAAAAGGAAACCCATGAGTTGATTTTCTCATGGTTATCATGGCTAGCAGTATTGCTCGCGGGCGCGTACGCACGACGGCAACGGCGACGGCGACGACGACGGAGTCGCGCAACATGGCGGCAATACTCCAAATAACTGGTTGACAGAGACATGCAGCCTTGGTTTACCCTATACTTCTTTGATATTGGACATCTATGTTATGATCAATTGAGACCTGTCAAAACAAGGTATCCGCTGACCAGTATCAGGTGAACATATCGCGGGCTCAAGTTTACAGCTCATCGAGGTCACGTGTTCTTTGAAGTTGACCGCTGACCAAGTGATGGTTTTCGATTGGATCGCGAGCTCACTTCAGGTTAACCTGTTGAAAACAGGGCAGGATTGTTCGGAAGCTGGTTAACGCTAACCCAGGGTTAAAAGTTAACCGAATTAACTTTTTCTTCTACACAATTTTTTTTGCTGCTTTGTTTTGTGTATATGGTGATTATTAAAACTCAAAACAGAAAGCCAAACAATATACAGAAAACCTCACCGCAAAGTTGCAAATCAAATTCTACCTTTTCCTGGGTTAGCTCAATCGGGCTCTGAACAACCCGGCCCAGGAGCTACGCTTTTACATTAAGTTAGAGATTTTACAATCGCTATTTTCTCACTCGTACGAAATATGAAGAATCTAGAGCTAGCAGCAGCTTTCAAAAGATTTCAAATGAACGATAGAATCTACTCTATATAAATGCAGTTTTCAAATTTTAGGGCACAAGCTGCAAATCATCTCGGCAACATAAAGACTCTTGGTTTGTTGTTGTTTTTGTTCGTTTCAATTTGTTGCTTACAGGACTGTCTAGGACTTGGTGCACGACCACCAACAGATCAACCAAGCCCCGTCCACACTACACCAGAGGAATTTGAAAACGCAACAATCACTAGTCACTTTTGATTTGTGTTTGAGGAAAACTCTGTCAGGGAAATCGCGCAATTATCGTGACGTCATTGTTTTCGAAAAGCTCCCTTTTCGTGAAGGATTAGTCGGGACGGTTGGCCTAAGCGTACAAATAAAGATGCGTTTTTAGATTTCTGCGGCGTAGTGTGAACTATATAAACAGTAGCATCCATTTGGGGCAAAAATATCTTCGGATATTTGTCCGCGGACATTTTCTCTGCCGAGAATCGAAGAGTTCACGAACTGTGAGCTTTGAGGAACAGATAATGCCCAAGGACAAATATCCGAGCATGCTTTCGCCCAAATGGAGGCCATTGTGTTTATTATTCTTCAATCGTATTTCGCAACACGCGCGGTTTGAAAGTTGGGGAATCTCACTTGGATATTCCCCAGTTTTAGCCGGGGAATATTCAGTCACGTGATGCCGTTTAGACTAATCGCGCGCGAGCGAAAATATTTGATGGATTATATTAAGCCTAAATATGAACAGCAATAATGATAACACTTCTAATGTAAGACAATTTAGGACTCAAGCTGCGTGAGGATCATGATCTTAATTTAAGAAAAAAAAAAATCCATCTAGGCACGTTTTTAGCGGAGCTCCAGCGGCCCGAAGGACCGCCAAGCGGAGCCCCAAACCCATATAGGAAAAAATTACTCGATTCTGATTGGCTGAGAGCAGTGCAGTTCAAGTGTAACATAGTGCAAAAAGTGTAACACCAGTGCAAAAAGTGTAACACCAGTGCAAAAAGTATAACACCAGTGCAAATTACACATCGTAATTCTCGATATTGATTGGCTGAAAGGCAATAGGAAATTTTCTAAGCCAATGATATCACGTAAAACGATGACGAAAATTTTGTGCAGAAACTTTGAAAAAAGTTTTCTCGAATGAGAAAAAATGGCTTCAAGAAAGATCTTCCGGCACTTCCTCCACGCAATTTTTTTCATGTTTATATTATTAATAAGTAATCATACGGTTTTTCTCGTTCAATTTGGAATTAATTTGCACTTGTGAGTTTTTCAAAAAGCAGGAATTACACTCGCCGAAGCGGCTCGTGCAATTTCAGCTTTTTGAAAAACTCACTCGTGCAAATTAACTCCTAACTGAACTCGAAACCGCATGATTACCCATACTAATAACGAAGCACGAAGTCAAAAAATAGAATGCAAATTATTGGAGCCCCGTGGGAGTCAGACAACATAAGCGTGTTCTGAGAGAAATAGGAGGAAAATGAACGCCAAATTTTCGTTTTAAAAATTGTTTTCGGAACACCTGCTTACGCGCTTGAAAAAGCGTCAAGCCTTCCACCATTCCGTTTTGTTTGTCTGGATTTGTCTGAGTTATGACGTCACTCGCGCGATTCACTGTTTAAGTGTTTTCCGAGAAATTGCTTTGCACAAATTATGCTGACGTCATTTTCTCGGAAACGTTTGTTTATAGCGAAAAGCACCTGACTAAAAAGACTATTGACAGTCACAAAGGACAGACATAGGAAGATTTCAGAATTACAAAGCGAGCACATTTTATTACAGCGTGTCGCGGTATGTAATTTTTTATCTAATTAATTAGCCAAATTAAAAAAAGAGTGTAAAGGTCGATAACATTACGGTTGTTAAACGAGGAAGCTGTAGCAATTTAGGCTGTAAGATTGAACCTTTTTTTAAGGTTGTAATGAGGTTTTGCTAGTGTTCTTTTAGAGAAATGATTGAGTCTTGCTTTTTGTTTTTTGTTTAGGCCAGTTCCATGGTGCATTTTGCGGGAAAACCCACACTAAAAGAACTTATATGCTCGGTAGACAATTACCTCCAAATAAACGACACTATCAAATCAAAATAAAGACACTTTTAAATAGAAACATATGCATATTCTGATTCTCAATTCATTTTGTTAGAGCTGCATGAGAGAATCGAAATCATTGACTGGTCAGTTCTGAAACTCAATTAAGTGCAACAAATGAAAAGAGAACGTCAATTGTTTACAACTACGGTCGCATTGGGCTCGATGTTTAAACCTTGAAATGCAAAGAAGATTGTTAATTAATATCATCACTTTTTTAACATGATTTTCCAATAGATCAACAGAGGAATGGACAAAGGAGACCAACAGTCTGGTGCACAACCCAAGAATCCCATGACTGAAGAAGATGCGGCTCGTATCCCGAGCGCTTATGCAAAACAACATGGCGGCAAAGTTGATAAAGGAAGCTTCCCAGCACGAGCTCAGGCCGCAGCAGCCAGAAACGAAAACAAGAGCAAAGAAGAAGGGAGCGAACAGTCTGGTGAAGACACCAAGAATACCAGGTGACTAGGGCTTAAAATGTACATTGTGAAAGAGAAAATACAGGCGAATACTTCTAGCTTGTCGCCAAACTGTTTTGCCGTGGAATTGGAAACGACTGAAAATTGGAAACGTTCAATATATAGAGCGTTGTCTATATAGAGATTTATACAAACTCAAGTAAACTTGCTTACTGTTCAGTATTTCGCTCATACTTGTGGCAGCCGAGTTGATACTTTTCGTAGAATCTGACTGACGGATCAATAAGCACTCGGCTCACAGGATGGAACCTCTGCATTTAATATAGTCCTTTCTTCGCTAAAAATATAAGCATAGCAATTATTCTTCCAGAAAAGAGACAAAAGCCGCAAACGTCAAAAAAATATCATGTACCGATATATATGTTTGTAGCAGCCGATGTTTTAATAAATACATCAGCTATCGCCTCAGCTAGGCTATAGGGAAGATAAGTGCTTAGAACAATCTTTCTTTGTTATTTTAATTTGTCACCCATTTAAAAAATAGATCTCCTTGTTTCACCAGCCAATAGCTTTCTACCTGGGTCACGTCACCGACATGTTTGCTTTTCCATAAATTAATGATCGAAGCAGTTCGGTTTCGATAAAAATCATACCGAGATTTTTGTAAATTAAAACTTACAAGAAGTTCAAAAGAGCTATTTGAAACGTCCACTTGAGATTAGCCTAGCCTAACAATATATTGACGAGCAACGATGAGTCGCAGTCGGGTGAGTTGTTTAATCAAGGGCTACCGTAAGTTTATATTTGATTAAGTGTCTTTCCAAGAAAATTGTTTCTTGTGATTGAATGCTGCCCAAATTTGTCGGAAACGATTGACTGTTTATTACAGAGGCATCTGAAACAGGACGACTTCTGTAGCAAGTTGAATTTGCTATTTGCATGGGATTTTAAGTAATGCTTGCTTGGCCCAGCAATATACTGTCAAGCAACGAGAAACCGCCACGTGCTCACACTATCATCAAAAAGACCCTTGATCGCATTCACAGCGTGTATAGTTTCAGGGCTAAGTTTATGCTGGGTATTTCGGAGAAACTTGATATTTGCATTTTTCTGAGAAATGATTGACTATTCAAAACAGAGACATCTTAATACAAAGCGAAGCGTAGCAGTTTCGAAACTGTTGTTTGCATGAAATTTTCACTAAAACATATGTGTCTAGCCCAGCAATATACTGTCAAGCAGCCACGAGTCACTGTCGAATCACCACGAGTCACCACGAGTCACTGTCGAGTCACCACGAGCGCGCACTGTTATCAAAAAGAAACTTTATTGCCTTCACAGCGTGTATTGTTTTAGGACTAATTGTTATGCTAGTTGGTAATTCCAAGAAACTCACGACCTGTAATTGATGCTGGCGTAATTTTCTCGGAAACAATATAGAGATGCGTCAGAAACGACAAGATGAACTCACTCACAAAGGTGAAACGTTGGAAGGACACATTACACAGTGGACACATTCTAAAAATTTCAACTTTTTTGCTGGTAAGTAAGCATTTCTCGTTCCTTTTCTTTTACAGAAAACCATAATTTTTAGAAGGACAGATAAATATCATTATGATTAACGTTGTTAAAACGAGGGCTTTAATCACGTGCACACTTTCTTGAAGATCTTTTACAAGATCCAGTCATTGTCTGCTTAATTTGAATATAAAGAACTTGCATAAGTAGCAATTCCTCTGGAAGAGAAACTTACTTGGAGAAGCAACTGTGAAGAAAGTATGCTTAGCATGTCCTAGTATAGTCAAATTGGTGCTTTTCCTAGAATTTTCGGGTCAGTGAGCATGTACTGAGTCTCAGAAAATCAGCCTTTAATAGCTTAAATTTCCGGTGAAAAGATCCAAACCTTTGCTTCAAACCCTTTTCACACGAACATAGATGTGATTTGTTATTTCACAGGCGGCTAAGACGTTGTGTACGTTGTTTACGTTACAGATTTGGTAACGGTTTCAGCCGCGTAAGATAATGAATACGAATGTGTCGAATTTTTTTCTAAATGCTACGTGTAGAAAAGTAGCTTACCTTAAGTTTGTCTTACGTTATTTTGATGTCTGTGTATTCCTGGAGACAGTTTAAAGCCATGCATGAACACGAAAGATATTAAAATACGACACTTCAACTAAAAAACAGGCAAGCGCATATATTATATTTTTATTTATTTTTATTATTCATTTTTTTGTTTTCAGTTTAAGAATCGCTGTTGTCAGCTTTGTTATCAAGCGACCGGCTCGTTGTCATTAGAAAAATGTGCCAACTCAGCGCTATTTGAGATTTTGAACACATGCTTAGCTCAGCAATATTTTGACAAGAAACGATGAGTCATTGTCATTAGAAAATCATACGTTTCGCGATCAGCCAATCAGAGCGTTGATGAAATATCTTAAAGTGCACCTAACCTCCCAATTTTTTTTTTCGCTAAAACGAATCCACTTACTGTTTAAACTAATCCCGCGAAAAAATTTTTGAATTTGGTTGAATCCTCAATTTTCTATGGTCCGCCAAAGTCGTGCTCGAGATGTTTCACGACCGCGTTTTAGGGAGTCTGGGTCGAGCAAGGTTGTGACTTCTACCCAGGAACCGAATAGAACAGCCCTCAGTCATTTCTCTTTCCTTTCTTTGGACGTCGTAGTGTAGAATACTCGCTTTTGCATATTTTAGCTCTAAAACGCCCAAATTTTCGCTAGAAGATCAAGATGTCTTCCTCCTCAGAGTCAGAGATGAGTTTTTATTCAGATGACTCTGATATAAACTTCATACCTGAGGTGGAAATCTCCTGGCTTGAAGTGCACTGAACAAATGGCCGAGTTCTTCGAAGGCTCCCACTTCGCTCTCTCTTGCTTTACAAAGTCCACCCACTTTTTTCGTCTTTTTTTCGCTTGTGGCCGATCGTCACCAAAATATGGAATACAGTGAAGCGCTATTCCATTTTCTAAGTCTGGGGTGTTGCTGCAACCGCCTGCAACACACCTCGTAGGCATTTTACCTGCAAATTCTTCACGAGCAACACAGCCACTACAGTGAAATGACTAGCGGCGAAACACGTTTCGTTCCTGGGTAGACGTCACAACTGCCGCTGGACCCATTCCCCCCAGAACTCGGTCGTGAAACAAAATGGCGCCGATTTAGAGCGATTTTCGCGTTTTCGGCGAGCCATAGCAAATTGAAGATTCAACCAAATTCAAAAATTTTTTCGCCGAATTAGTTTTAACAGTAAGTGGATTCATTTTAGCGAAAAAAAAAAAAAATTGGGGTTAGGTGCACTTTAATAAAGAGGCATCTGAATGCAAAATCACTCATCCCAAAGGTAAAACGGTCCTGGAAGGAGACTTCAAAATTTCACGGGGATTCGTCTTACAAATTTCAGCTCATTTCCTTGAAGGTAATAAGCGTTTCTTATTTGTTCCTATTTAAGAATTTTAAGTATAGATGCTACATCATTGAGGGAAGCCTTCGCTGTGAAATTGCTGTGAAGTCTTCGGAGGATCCTTTAATTAAGAAGGGCAAGCATTTTTGGTAGTGTAGCTATTACTCTCTCGTTTTTTAATGTCCGTTTTATCGGAAAGTTTACGAGTGTAGCATAAGACACGCTGCAAAAAAGATTTGTAGACATTTAACTGGCATTGGTCTCGAAATAGAGCGAGTTTTATATGGTGAAAGGGCCGTATATACAGATGAAATGGCAGGAACCTGTAAGCGGCGGTGGAAAATTAAAAACGCGACTTGACACTTTCAAGCACAGCTACTTCCCTTAAATTTGATCAACGCAATCCTTTGTCCAGTATCTCAACTTTCCTAGTGATAGATTGTTCAGAATTCCATTTTTTTCCGATGGCAAATTATTTGCCATCGGATTCAAAGACAAACACCGCAATTCCTGGCGTTGCTGCCTATCTACCCATCAAGATGGCTTCCAAAACCGTGATTGGAAATATTGCAAAATATATATCTCCGTTAGCTGCATCGCAGACAAAGATTGAAGAAGCTATTACCTGAAAAAAAAAACTTAAGTTCATCTACCTTTGCCTGGCAGAATCAAACGGCTAGTGCTAGGTATTGCTAAATCTGATGCAACGTGGCAAGACATAAATAAAACGACGCTCGATCTGAAATATTCCTTTCAGCAAGTATATATTCTTCTGGAATGAAAACTTCTAGTGGACGGGATGAGCAATTGATTTATGAACCTCTATAGGGAGCTAGTCTTAAGGACAGCATCATCGTAGCATCATTATAACTTTTCGATTAAAAGCAGTTTAGACCTTGGTAATCTATCGAAAGGAAGTCTTTTACATTTCAATCTGGGTGAAATCTCAATCTGTGTTGCTACAATCAGTGATGTTTGGTTCCTTGTTTTCTCCGTAAAACTGGGACTTGACAAATTTTACCACTTTTTTCGTAGCGAATTTGCAGCAAGAATGGACAAAGAAGGAGGTTATAAGACTGATGGGGGATCTAAGCATTTGATGGATAAAGAAGCGGCTTCTCGCATCCAGGCGGCGGAGGCAAAACAACATGGCGGCGGGGTCGAGAAAGGAGGCTTCGCTTCGCGTGCTCAGTCCACTGCTGACAAGCGTGAAAACCAGAAAAACTAGACAAGCATGAAGACAAGAACAACTAGAACTTAAAAGTAGATTGTGAAAATCAAAATACGAGCGCCTTAAAGGTAGAAATGTGTAAAAAAAAACAAAAAAAAAAACAATAATATAATTTTATTCAAGGTTATTCCTTTCTTCGCCTCGTTCGGTTCTACCGGGATGCGACTCTCATTTCATAGAAAATAGCGCTCATTACATTTATATCACTACGGGTCAAGGTTGGAATTGAGTATGGTTTCGCCTCCGATCACGCTATCTGCTATACGGTCGCCTACGTCCCTTATACAAAGCAAAATGTTCACAACAAAGTAAAAAAATAACAGAAAGGCTTAATTTATTTTTGTAATGGAAAAGCTATAAACAATCGATACCTAACGAATTGTTAAAGATCGTTTTAAAATAATGCCAAAATTTACTGCGCGTTCTTAGATGTTACAGTCCTTTTAGAAGTCGCGAGGACAGTTTAAATGGCATGTCTTGTGTTGGCCTTTAAGCGTTTTCTTTTCGATGATTATGAATTTTTAAGAGATAAAGTTTATTTCCTATGGATATATCCATTTTTACTATGGATAACTTAGTTACAATCAAATACCTAACAAACTGTCAGTGATCGTTTTGAAATAGCACCCGTCACTGCGCGTTGTTTTATGTTACAGGACATTTAGAAGTCAGGACGGAAGTTAGAACGGTATGTCGGCGTCTTGATCTGGCTTTTATTCTTCCGCAGCATTTTCTTTTCCCCGATTGTGAATCTTTAGGAAGTAAAGATAGCCTACTGCATCTCCAGCCGCGAGCAGGTCGCTCTCGGTCGGGTGCCAGGTTAAGCCCCAGATCCCCGAGGCTGCGTAGAAAACTTGAATTTGCTGACAGGTATCGCAGTCCCAGATGCAGATCGTCTGGTCCAAAGCCCCGCTCGCCAGGAACTTGTCCTCGGGTGAAAAACTGACCATCCTGATTTCAGACTCGTGTCCTGCCATTTCGCAGATCTTCTGCCAGGTACTGATGTTCCACAAGCGCACCAACTGATCTTTTGAACACGTGGCTAGCAACTGCTCGTTGTGTGAAAACGTGGCGCATGTCACCCAATCAGGTTGCGTAACAGTGGTCACGTACTCATAGCTCCTGCCGTCCCATATTCGAGCTGAGTTGTCTATGGAACTCGTCAGGATAAAATTTCCAGAGCTCGAAAACTCGGTATACTGGCAGAAGCGCTCATGCCCACCCAATGTCAACATCTTTCTTTGTGTCTCTAAATCCCAGACGATTGCGCCATTCGTGAATTCACCCACTGAAACTAGCCGCTTGTCATCATGGGAGAATCGAAGGCACCAGGGCAACATGGCTTCACCACACTCCAGCACAATGTTGTCCTTGCCAGTCTCTCGAGACCATATGCGGATTTTGAGCTCGTCTCCACCACTGGCGACTTGGGTCGAGTCACGTGAGAAAGTGCAAGCACGAACACCACAGGAGAATGTTCTTTTCTGTTCGTGACCCTCATAGATCAGGGAGGCTTCAAACGTCTCCATATTCCAAACACAAACCTAATATTTAAAACCACAGTAAATTAAAAATTAACTTGCAACATTTGATAACCTCCAGACTAGGGGCCTGTTTCTCGTAGGTCCCGAAAAGTTTTCCCATCCGGAAAGCCGTGGCAAAATCTCAAACCTTATGATAATTACAGAGATGTTTTATCACATATTCTTAACATAGAGAGGTTCTCTTTATACAAGGAGTTCCAGGCATGTACATTTCTCCGTTTTTAGATACAGATTATCTAAACGTGGCTTTGCGGGTCCGAAGGGTTTCCGGGGCTTTCGAGAAACGGGCCCCTGACTTAAGATCCCAGTAATTAGTGTTTAAAAAGTAACAAAAACCACCGAAAAAGTTAGTAAAATCGCCTCATATCTCGACTGACAGTTATCATCTTAACCAATCCTCTGCTATTCTACGCTCCTACAAGGATTTCTTCGAGATTTCTCTTCAAGGTTTGTTCCCACTTACGACACATGCATTATTTTGCTTGCGCGAGGAACCCTACAGGAACCAATCAAGTCCTTTGTTTAAAATACACACGACTGCGAAGTCAGGTTATAACAACTTTTGCCGAAAAAAGTCCCTTCCATATTTCATACCTTGAAGTCATCCGAGGCAGAAGCCAGCCATTTTCCATCGTCAGAGTATGCCACACTCCAGCAACGTTCAGCATGAAAACGCGCCTCCCGAAGATTTTCTGCGGCAGTGACGTCCCAAACGCGCACGGTTTTGTCACAGGCAGCGGACGCTAGTCGACTCGCGTCTTCATTAAAGGCCACATCAATCACCCAGTCCGAGTGACCGCCGAGCAAGGCAAGGGTCCTGGAACTACCATTGACTTGTTTACCACTGACGTCATCAAAGTTTGCGTCAAAGAGAGTAACGGTGTGATGGGCTGAGGAGCCGGCAGCCAATCGCGTTCCGTGTTGGGTTTGAGCAAAGGCCACCGTAGAGGCGTCGTTCGGGAGATTAAACGTCCAAATCTTCGCACCACTGTTAACGTCCCACAAAATGACGTCACTGTCCACACACGCGGAAGCAAGGTACTTTCCATCGGGAGTAAAGCATACTGACCAAATGAGGGATTTGTAGTCCAGATCCTTTAGGCCTTCCAAACTGTCTTTAACAGGGAAATTTGGGTTATCGTCTCGCTGATGTCCCTCCAAGGTAAGTCTGATGGAGCTCTTGTTAAGGTCCCATATGAAGAGTTCCAGATTGTCCCCGCACGAGGCAGCAACCGAATCATCTACGGGGGAGCAGGCACACGATATAGGGGAACTTCTGTGTCCAGGAAGTGTCGCCAGGTTCGTACCGCCGCTTAGGTCCCAAAGTTTGAGGGTCTTGTCTTTAGAAGACGAAAGCAATCTTTGCCCATCTTTGGAGAAGGCAATGCATGTTACTCGTTCTTCATGTCCCTCAAGGATCCTTAAAAGATAGCAAGAATTATTATCCGATGACGAAGCTGTAAATGGCACATCAAAGTATTTCCGTCAGTAAAAGCTAAGGTATGCAGTTGACGAAGAGTATAGGGGAACCTATGTTTACAGTATTTACCGTTTTAGCGTGGTTTCCTGATCGAGCTACGATCAACTCTGAATATTAAAAGGGCTTGGTATAATTAACTGTACCAATAAATTTAAACTTGATGTATTAATTAAGAACGTATGAAAAATATTTGCAAATCTTAAGGCTAGAGCTTCAAATGACATCAGTTACTAGGTTTGACAGACTCGTTCAATGTTTGGGATCAATTCCCACGAAATATATCTTCACGCAAAGTCGCAGGGTAACGAGGCAAAACGAAAAAAAACAAAACAAAACAAAAAGGAAAATGACCTCTGCAAGGAATACCTTGCAGCAATCCATTTTCGTTTAACACTAATACATCCTCTTTCGTTTTCTCTCCGATAACTACCTCATTGTCATGCACTTTTTTTTTGTTAAATAGTATAAATAAGTACTATATCTCTCAGATAGTCGCAGGTCAAAGACATACTCATCAGTCGCCGCAGTGTAGAAAAATGCTAACCTTATAGTTTCATTGCCTGGAAATTTCCAGAGCCGAATGGTTTTGTCTGCTGAGGCAGATGCCATCATTGAACCATCAGATGAGAGCCGTACACACGTGACAGCTCCCTGATGGTCTTCAAGTTGGGCATGCAGCTCCCCGGTTTGACTGTTCCAAACTCGGATGGTCCCATCAGCTGATCCAGACAACAAGGTCCTGTTATCTCTCGCGAAACATGTGGAGAGAACGCTCTTGGAGTGTCCACTGAGTTCGAGCTCGAAGGCTTCGGGGACCTGAGGTTTGTTTATCCATTCCACCCACCCCTCTGGGGCAGCGATGTTGTTCGGGTTGGGTTGATCAAATTTCTGACGCATTTGCTCTGCTTGTTTTGCGATCCACCCGTGTTGAGGGTACATGGCTGCCTGCTGGTATGTGAGGGCAGGAAAACGGCTCAAGATATGTAGCTCACTGCGTAAGAATCCCAAAATATCTTGAAGATCTTTAATCACCTATAGGCAAACAGTCAAAGTGAAACCTAAGTTAGTTCTCAGCTACAAAGATGAGTAGTTAAGCTAATAAGGACATCACTGGGATTTAAATATACTTACAACAAGTGACTACGTCAGATTAAAATTCTAATTGCTTTACGTTGAGACCCGACTCTCCGATCTTATTTTCTTCAAGGGTAAGCACATTAAATGATTGGAAACCTAAATTACAGTCGCACACTAATATGTGCACCCGAGCATGATTATACGCAATGCCAGCCTTCCTACATTTATTACAGAGCCGAATAAATATTGAAGATTTGTCTTTTTTTTTTGTTGTTGTTCCTGTAATAAAAGCAATAGCGAGCTAATTATATCCGCAGTGTAAGCACGTTTGTTAATTCATCTGATCCAATTTTAACTCCATTGTGTTCATTGCTTGGCCATATCTTAAAGTGCATGGCTGCCGGCTGGTTTATTGTATAATCCAGTGTATCATTAGGTCGCAATATACGAGAACGGAAGCCCAGAAGAAGGCAAGAGCCTCGCTCTAAGCTCTCCTTCTTAATAGATAATCTAAAGGGAAAGAAGAACTTCTCGAGATGAAATAAGACTTTCTATAAAGCAGCAAAAAAAAAAAAAAAAACACGCTTCATACATCAAACTTTGAATACCTCACGATCAGCGTCTTCGCTAACAGCACAACCGACTGCCTTAGTGGCCTCCGCGAGAAGGTCATATCCCATTCCCGCCATGCACTTCGCCTGGACAAACCTTAAATCTCCCAGAGTACTTCGCAATCCGTCAAAGTCGCGCGCCTCGAAAAGTGCCACGGGAAGTCGGTCCAGTTTCCTAAGGTTGAGAGCGACCGAGGAGTAGGCGTGGGGCTGCGCAGGAATGGCGCGTTCGCTGCCATATTTTTCGTGATACTCTCCGAAGAAGTATTTAGCAATCTTGCTGTGAGTTTCTCTGTGACGATCACCTTTGAGATACCTTTCTTTGGCAACTTCGAAGAATTGCCTGTAATAATCCAAGATTTGGAAAAGAGTTAGTTTTGTTAGTGTCTGAAAATAACTTTTAATAGCAAATGGACCGAGGGAAATACAATTCAGGGAGTAGATGCGCGATGAATTTCAAAATCGGATTAGCACCGTGCGCGAGGCCAATTTGAGATTATGAGCTCCAATCAGATTCGAGTGAAATTTGGAATGAATAGGCAAGAGTAAAGATAAAATTAAAATAAATAAATAAATAAACAAATAAAAATAAAAAAGAGTACATTTTCAAAGACTAACAAAATTGCATGAGCCTGTAGGACGAGTGCAATTTTTAGTCTTTCACTCATGCACTCATTCAAGAAATCCGTCTGAACCACCGGTACTGAGATGGATATATTTCAAAATGATGTTGATTATTTAGGAAGAAAAAGTGGCTATTAGCCTTTTTTTTTAGTCTTTTTTCTTATTTTCTTAAGACGCAGAGACAGAATTGTAGAAAATTTGCCCGACTTTGAATCTCTACATTCGAATTAAAAACCTCGTTCATGCGAAATTCAAACCGTCAACAATGTCAACAATGTCACTAGCATATCAATTTCTATCCCAAATAGATCATTATTTGCTCATAACACTTGAGCATTTAGGTTGCAGAAACAGATGTTTACCTGTGATAGAGCGCCAGTAGTGAAACCCCGTGCGCACCCCTCTCCACTAAGAAGAGACCGAGATCGTGCTTTAGACGAGCCAGTAGAAGTGGCGGCAAGCGGCGTTTTGGTGGCTGATGCCAGACAAGCACATCCTGTAAAAGTTCCTCGTCGCAGCTCAAAAGATTAAGGATATCGTCTGAATTCATCCCATCAGTCCCAGCGGCCAATAGGCCCAACACTCTTCCCACAAACTTTTCACCGTGGTACTTTTCAAGGTCCTGGTACAGAGAGTGTATCATCCCGGAGACGTCAGGGGCAAGGGTGATGTCAGCGGTTTTTCTGGTAATGAGGGAAGTTTGATTTCTTCTTTAGAATTTTTTTTTTTTTTTTCACTTTTAACAAAAACCCACGAGTCAATAATCTGAATTGTAATAAGCAGTTTCTTCGAAACACATTTTAGGATAAAAACTAGAGATAAAAAACGTCATTTCGACCTCTCTGAAATCATTTTCAAGTTTAAAAACAGTGGTTAAAAGTTTTTTGGATATATGAGTAGAATTAAGACACGAGAATTTGGAAAGTGATAAAATATGTGAATATGCATTAAACGTTACGAAACGTAGCTGGTAAAACTCACTTACTTGTATGAAGGCCAAGAACGACATTTGTTAAAGAGCAAATGCAGGTACAAAGGCAATGGACAGCGGTTAAAAGCCTCTAAAACAAGCTCTCTCTGTTCCAGGGTCAGCTTTCTGTTGACTGATCCAAGCCAAGCATCTAGGATAGCAGGACCATCATGCATGTCGAGCCGCGTCACCTGACATCAAAAAAATACACAGGCTGTCTTACTTGAGAAAAGGAAATTAATCGTGCATGTGGATATATACCAACACCACCAAGTAGGCCTTGAGGTGGAACCCACAGGGAAAGCGGGAGAACAGTTGACAACGGTCAATAGAGGAGGAGATGAGAGAGGCAGGCTTCAACTGGAGGCAGTCAATGGAGAGACTTCCTGAAGGATCTATGCCCCCACGGGGTGACAGGGTTTAATTCAATAAGTCATAAGTTAAATATTTCACTTGAATTATTTACCTGCAAGAACTGTTCGGCTGAGATTCCAAATGTCTTTAAACGCTGCATACACCCACCCTCCTCAGGGAGAGTTGACACTATCATACAGGCATGCGCAGGCAGTTTACGTGGAAGCCATTTTAAGAAGCGCCTTGCGCCGTCCTCGTCCGTCAACTGATCCAGGGAGTCAATCACTATACACAGCGGTCGTTCCCTGGAAGCGTGTGCCATAAATGAGGGAAACACCTCACACAAGCTTTTGTAATCTTCGGGAACCTCGTCGGCAATTCCATACACATGTTTGAGTTGTTTACAAAAGTTCTCAGTTAGTGCTCGACCTGAAAGAGAATCAAATAAACCATGTTATTATATAGCAAGGTAGTCGTGAGGTAAAACCGAGTGTTCTGATTGGTTCTTTCTTGGTCAGGAGTTTGCCATGCCGACCGTTTCCAAGGAATCGCTCATAAGTCGAGTATTGTTTGTTTTCAAATCCCGGCAAATACAAAGCAAGCACGGCCCGAGTGCGCCATTTAATAAACTACCTGCTAAACTTGCTTGTTCGAGCCGTACTGGAGAATATTGCCCCAAGGTCCTTTTCGTACTGCTTCGACTTCGAGCCAATATTCCGCAGTGCGGTCCTCGCGCTCGGTTAGTAAGAGATTATCGCTCCTTTCAAATCGAGAATCCTGTCTTTTCTGACCTAGTAACAATATAACTATAATGATTAAATTAAGTTTAGGCTAGGAATGTGTGCCATGTGGGTTTAAAATTAACAGAACCGCTAGAGGAGTGGAGAGGAGAGGAGAGAAGAGAAGAGGAGAGGAAAGAAGAGGAGAGAAGAGAAGAGAAGAGAAGAGAAGAGAAGAGAAGAGAAGAGAAGAGAAGAGAAGAGAAGAGAAGAGAAGAGAAGAGAAGAGAAGAGAAGAACACAGACGAGGAGGGGAGAGGAGAGAAGAGCAACTCAACAAATTTTATAATACCTGTGGACGAATCTGGAGTGGTTCCACAGAACCGATACATTATAGCGAGATTTCCGTCCTTGCTCTTTTCTTGTATCTCCATGACAACCTTTGCCATCAGTGACGTCTTGCCAACTCCAGATTCACCGTAAATCACTAACGGCATCACGGGATCGGGTCCAGCCACGTAATGGTGGATAGCCTGCAAAATATCTTCTCGGCCCTGAAACGAATGAGTGTGGTCACGACAAAAGAGAGCGTGACGCGTGACTTCTTCCATCAGGGGATTTGGAGGACCGAGGTTGTGCAAGATTTCGTTAATGCGGGATGTAAGGAGTTCTTTGACTCGGCCACACATTTCTGTTAGGAAAAAAAAAAAAAAAAAAAAAAAAAAAAAAAAAAAAAGAAAAGAAAAGAAAATAATAAACATATATTGTGATGTTTCCATTCCTTACTTTATATCAACTACGATTCCTCCTTGATTGGCTTAGTCAGTTAAATGGAATAGGATGAAACAACGTTTCTCGGAAAACCACCAAGTAACTCTTGTTATGTCTGTCACTCCCCCTTAAAATCACAGGTTACGTTCCCTTTTTACAAAGACAATGCTCACAAAGTTGAGTACTGTGTAAACTTGAATGAGGGTTCCGTGTCAATCATTTGGTCGATCTGTTGACGACTGAACATTACTTGAATTTGTACTGTTTATGTTGAACAAAGTGGCTCGAACTTTAAGTGGGTAAATGTATAAACCTGAGTGTATTAGCAGCGAGGTGAAAAGCACTAATTGAGCATAGCCTGTGTGGCAGACATCAAGCGGGCGAGACGGAGAGAGAGAGAGAGAGGGTGGAAGGAGGGGGATTGATTGCTTCCACTTCTTTACCATTAATTTCGGTGGGGTTGTCTTGAGCTTTTTCTGGATAGGTCTTTACCTGTAATGTATTGCTCGTGTTCATCGTTTTGAATTCCTTCGTGATGCCAACGCAAGTTAGTGAACTTTAGTATGCGTCCAACTTCTAGTGAGGCTGGAATTCGATGTTCCTTTAGTTCTGACAACAGCTGAACGCATTCTGAGTCTATGTCGCCATCTTCCTATACGAACAAGAAGGCTGGTGTTTGCATTTTTTATGTCATTAGCTATAAGGATCTGGAACTCGTTCTCTTAGTTTAACTGAAGACACAGTGTTTTGGGCTTTACCTTGCATTTCGCGCTTAAATAAGTTTGGTCGAGAGGTTATTATTATTATTTTTTTATTATCACGCAATCAAAAAACAAGTACAACAAGAACAACACCAGAAGTAGTGAACTATCAGCTAAAAGGGGAAAAAAAAAGGAAATACCAGAATGACAATTCTGATTTCTTGACAGCCTATCACGATATCAAAATTAATGATCTGCCATCTTTCTCCATCCTTAAAATTCGGTACTTCGTCTCCACAACAGTTTTCAATGTGGGTTTTTGAATCTTTTTTATTCAATTTAACTCTGGAGAAATTTGACGAATTTTGCGAAGTGCGGCGAATTTTGACGAAAGCAAACAACAATTCGAGCTAAACGAAATGTCCGTGAACTCTGAACGAAAGTTCGAGTCATGTATTATTTGAGCCGACTCCAAATTCCCACTTGGGTTCATTCTACGTGAGTTCGATGGAAACGACGCGGACTGCCATGAATTATCATATGATCGTGAGCGCATTTCGGGGGAGCTTTCAAAGCGCACTGTAAATTTTCGGTGGCACATTTCGAATTTCCAGAAGTACTCTATGAACCTTGAGAAGTCATTGGAATTATCATAAGCGCCGGCAGAAGCGCTTGTTGGCTTGATTCGAATTGTTTAACCATATGGCGCCTTAAAATCCCTGAGCCAAATGGGAGCGACCGTTAGAGAGGAGGTAATGGATCAGTGAATTGCAAGAGATGGTATCGTACAGTATGTCTATTATTGAAATAAAAAAAAGGAACTTTCCATAGTCTGCTGGGACACTGTCTCCTTAACTGCTCGAGCAGTTAAGAGAAATGTATGATGTAATTGATGCATCATGTGAATTCCTTGCATACAGCGGCTGCGCCCGCAGTACGGGTGGCAGTCAAAACGGAGCTGTCTTGCCAAAGCGACACGATAGTAGTCTTTTTCTTCGCAGCTAACAAGGCCGTCCCTCATGCAACGTCAATATGGATGACTAAATAACGAAGGTAATGTCGAGCATGACGATAACGATAACGATGTCGATAGGATGAGGACGAAAATGGAATTTTGTTCCATATGGATGATGTTTTTTGCTGGCTGAATATAAGAAATTACAAATCTGAGTTATCTGGTCATCATTGATGATCAACTTTACACGTCGCTTAGAATATAAGTACCCAATAGATTGAAATACTCACTAGAGATATCATTCATATTTAAGATTGCAGAAGGTGTTGTAAACGTTAACCGCTAAGTAATATCTTTTTTGTTTTTTATTTTTTTATTTTTTGGCAAAATAATTTTCCTACCTGCAAGTTAACGAAATTTCTGGCGGCCTTATCCTTTCCATTTATGCGATCAAACCTTCGGTCAATAATGAGAGAACGCTGACTGGCCTCCGGATCCAACACGACGGCTGTTTCTACCTCGCTCTGAGTGACAGATACCGTGTACTTCTGCTTTTCATTCTCCTCCAGATCGGCCTTCTCTGCCGCTGATCGCAGCTGAGTCCATATACACTTCTCTACTTTACCCCAGTCCTCCCAAGCCTTAGAGATCTCGTCTTTATCGGCTGATTTGATGCCGGGAAACTGGCTCGAGATCGGCTGCAGGAGATAGCACGGCCGAACGGAGTTATCGTCGCGGAGATACCAAGTGGTAATCAACTCACGATCTGATTGGTCAATCAACTGGAGAAGAGATTCAAACTCGTCAGCGCTGACTGACGGGGGCAGCGGTCTCCAACCGTATTTGTCTCCTAATATGGCAATGAAAGCGATACCAAGTGAAGTTTCCTGGCAACGTTTTATCTCTTCCATACAAATGTTCACAACTCGATGATCGTCCACTGATTCTTGACGCACACCTAGAAGAGAAAGTGTAGCAGCACACGTGAGCTTGCAATGTAGTATTCAGCTCTTATTGCTTTTTGACTGGGGCATTGTTTATGTTGTTTCCACTATTGTTCTCTTAAAGGGTATCGAACAATTCATATGAGACCCAGCGAGAGCGGCCAGCAACCCTCTAGAAGAGAAAAGTGTTGATATAAAAGCTCTTTTGTCATAGAATTCGCAAAAATTACACTTATGAATTGATAACATATTGTTTTTAACAAGGCTAAGCGAGAGAACGAAACTGTAACAATCATGTAATGGCAGCTACAATCCAGTTAAATTAAAGAGAACATCAAAAGAATATAAAATTACTGGTAATAGGATTGCGAGCGTTTGGAAAGGGTAAAGTAGACTTTCATCTTTGATACTCCCGCATTTTTGAAACTCTAGATAAATCGCTAACAGGAAAAAATACATATATATTCAAGTATTTTGCACGCGCAAAGTGAGAACTCCGTTGGATTGTCTCCGGTCACACTGCAGAATTGTCGTATTTTGACGTAATTAAAAAAATAACTAAATGAAAAAAATAAGAATTGTATGCCAGGGAATAACGCTTACCCCCTACCAAACATTTCTTTGTAAAATTTGCAATTATGGGGTCTCATATTTTCCCATATGTTGAGATTTCAATTATTTCTTTGAAACTTCGCATATCTAATACATTTAGCATTATAGTTTTTTTTTAAATTAGAAATACGAAAAACTGTTGATACTTCGTGATATGGTCGAAAAGGTCTATTAGTTTTTTTTTATTAGAGATTTTTATTAGAGATAAAAATTTGAAACCAAGCACGCCATCGATGCTATTAGCAGATTTTGCATTCGTACCCCAGCGCAAGTCCACAACCTCAAATGCAATTCCGTGCTGCTGACAAAGATCTCTGACGGGCTCAAACACTTCTTCCATAAGCTTGTTTCTGTCCACTCGCGTGTCGGTAAAAGTTGAACTCAGAAATATACGAATTGTCTTCTGCACCAGCCTAGGATCCATGATGTCCGGGAGAACCTCTGTTGTGCCTGGGGCCTACCGATGGGAGAAAATTATAAATTTCTTGGAAAAAATAGTGCGAATGGTCTAGTTTAAAACCACATCAGTTAATGTTACAAGCAAAACGTCTTTGAATCGTTCGAACGAGAAAAAAAAAAAATTAGTCGAAACGGAAATAAACAATTTCAAGTGACGTGGCATAGCATTTATTTCAATCAGGATTTTTACCATAAAATTTCACTTATAAACGAATCTTAACAGGAAAAATTCCATTTTACAAGTTGTTAGTAGCTGCTGACAAAGTCAAGTGACGTTGGTCAAGGGAAAATTGAAAATATTCCATAATTCCTTCATGCTGACACTAAGCCATAGAATTATTCTTGACCTGTATATTGCCTGCCATGCAAACGGAAATTTAACCCGGAAAAAAAGGTGTTTAGTCTTCGACGAAGGCTAACATCTATATTTTGCCCTCAAATAGTATGTGTAAAATTATGCATGCCGTTTATATTTATTAAATATTTCTAGTTGTGACTATGAAAATCTTTCTGAGACTTCTAAAGGCTCTGATTTTTCCAACTCACAAGGATTTTCAGGCAGAAACACAATCGAGAGCGGAAGGACATCAATACTTCAAGTATCTTCGCGGCCAACCTTCATTAGAAACATAACTTCTTCCGCGAAAGACCATTTGAAATAAGGAAGACAATTTGTTTTGATACACAAGTTTTGGCGATTCGAAGTGTCAAATAAATTAAAAGCATTTTACGTTTTTAGTGGAACACACGTGGTAGGTTGACATGCCTCCAGTTTCATTCACCCTACAGTTTGAATTTCACTCGGATGAAATTCTTTAATTGAATTCAATCAGTCTTCGTATTGTAAATATATTCACTTACGATAAGTATTGTGGACCTCTATAGCCCCTCGCTTTTTCATAATAACAATTAAATTCTACATGTTGCAAGGGAGGTTTGGAAGAAGCATTCAGTTTCATTCATTCCACGACGTAAATTCAGTTGATTCGAAGGGTGAGATTTTCACTTTCCGTCTTCCGCTCTTTCGTGTAGAATTCATTTATAGTTATCATCTTAAAGGGTATTCAGCCTCCATCCTCGAAAATTAAACTAGCTCACTTGTTAGTCTCTTTCTCATTTTCAAAGATTTTTGAGACTCGAGCGAGAGAAAATGATATACGACATGGATGTAAACAGCTTACCTCCATTTGTCCTCTTTGCTCCTCTGTCCTCGACAACACATCCGTGTGTCCGATGAGCAGGCCCCCCGCATCACTAGAATAGATCAAAGTCAAACCCTTTTTTTAGCTTTGATGGACAACATAATACTGCCCCCCCCCCCCCCCCCATTTGCAATAAATGCGGCTCGGATAACCCAAAGGCTCGGGCCTAGTCTGTTCTGGTTTGTCGGGCTAGTTCTTGCCCTTTTGGTTGACTATATTTTCAGGGGCCTGGAAACTAGAAGTTTTAGTCTCACTTGCGTGTGATCGCGTAAAATAGAGGAGCTCGCGATCTTTAGACATAACAGCTAAATTAGGCTTTTTCTTAGTCTTTCTGCAATTTTATATCGTTTATTGTGATAAACGTACCTAGACATAAAACAGTTCACGTAGTAATTACGTGTTAAGGATGTCTCATGTATGAAAAGTCCAACGACGAAGTGTTGATTTCCATACGTAATTGATGCCGGCGACAAAAAAGCATCAAGTAGGAACAATAATAATAATGATTACAATTAAAAAAAAAAAATTAAAAAAAAAAAAAATAATAATAATGATAAATAAATAAATATACAAGAACAGTTTTCGAAAAAATTCAACGAGGTTGAATCTGTATGATGCTAACACAAAATGAAACTTAACGTAACACTTAAATTCATTTTAATGAATTAAGGTGGCTGGTACTTTTCCAGCAGCTATACTTTGACGGATGAATACTACTAATGTTCGGAAAATTTTAGGTGACTGGAGCCCCTAGGCAAATGTTATCATGCTTATCACAATTCGATAATAATAATAATAATAATAATAATAACAATAATAATAATAATAATAATAATAATAATAAGTGGGCGTCATAGCCGTCACCTAACTCGCTTTTGTGTTATGAGTACTTAAAGCTTTAATGAAGGATGATTTAAACAAGTTGTACTGTTGCTATGGTAACCTATTTTGCCATACGGATTGCCTTTATTGGTTAACCAATGGTTGAGTTCTTATGTGATACCAATATTGTATCACTACATAAATAGTTGAAGTATTCACCCGTCAAAGTATTACTGTTGGAAAACACTGGAAAAGATTGCCAGTTTTCTTGAAATGCGAGTCAAGACAAATATGCCAAACAGTGTAGCCGTTAAGCGGAAAGTTCTGCTAAGTAATGCAAATATTTTCATAGTTAGAGTATGCAATAGAACAAACACTGATTAATGTTTACAGACACGTTAACATTAATCGTTAAAATCTATACAAAGTGTGATCTAAAGACGATTCAGCTGAAATTACCACATAAACATTTTATATTATATTCAGGTGAAAGAGTTTTAAGAGGAAACCATAACTTTGCATACCAAATAGATCTATTAAACATTACAAATTCAGGAAAAAAAAAAAAATTTTCTGCCAGTCCTGCTGGAAACTATGTGAAGCACGAGACTCTAAAATTGAGCTCTCTCGCAACTACTTCTAAAGACATGATTGTGCGCTAGGGTACAGCCTTGGAGCCGATGGGACGCCCATAACGGCGATAACTGTACAACAGTACGCAATTGAGTAGTAAATCAAAGCAAGAACAATTCACAAACAGGTTGAAGGTTTAATTTACACGATTTTAACTAATTTGCTGTCGTAAACGAGTCGCACTTTCGCTACATTCAGCAAAGTTTTACTTACTTAATCGACCTTTAATTATAAACATCTCAGTCAAATCCCTTAAACTTAATGGTCCTAAGCCAATTTTCGACTTCGTGCGAACAACCATGTTGTAACAGAGACGCATGAATGATTTCCTTTCTGACGTCGTGTTTTTCCTTTGATTCTAGTACAACTTACCTTGTTTCTTTCTTCCCTCCTTCTCCAAAAGTGTTTGAAATTGTGATACCACTTTTGCTGGTCGTGCAACCCATATTTAGACGGTAGCGACGCTGTTTAATATGGTTGTCGTATGGTTATCGGGCAACGAGCATCCATTCAAACAAAAATAAAACACTTTGAACAAAAGCGGTAATTTTCTGGACTGTAAGACGGCTGTCCCGGATGACAAAAACAATATATAATTATACCAAATTACTCAAGCGAAAGAAACCGCCATTGAAAAGAAACAAGAGAGAACAAATCGGGTGCTTTCAAGAAGCCTACTAACCTTATCTATGTCAATATTATTTAGAGAAGTATATTTTACATCTCCAACAGGCAAGTAAATAATTTAGTGTGATCGCCTTAGGTGAGAGTATATAGTACTACTCGTAATAATAACCGATTGTCAATCTGCTGGACCTTCGTCTGTTGTCTTGGCCTCAATTTGTCTAATCTGGAAAAACCAGCCATGAGCCTTTGTCATTTTTCAGCAGCAAAAATAAAATAAATAGGCAGGGTCTTTATAGGTCTTTATATTATTTCGCATGCGATTCCTTAGGGCTGCGCTAAATAGTCTATAGAACCAATAACTTCCAGCGGCCCTAAAAATGCCCCTTCTTCGCTCTCGTCGGATCAATTCGCTCACCGAATCCCCTTCCCCCCCGTCCACCCCACCCCCCTCCCCCACGACGGGAGCCTGTTCGCAGGCTACCGATGCTAGGAAAGATACAAACAGTATCAAAAAAGGCTATAAGTATATATGCGTCTGCTACTTTATTTACTTATTTTTATTTCATTTCGTTTTATATTCTACACATTTTACTTTATTGTGGGGAACCAAAAGTTAAGCTTCGTTATCTAGCTTAACCAGTTCCCTTCTTGGCTTAGAGCTTGCCTTGCCCTCAGTATCTCTTCATTCACTCTGCGGAATTCCTCGATCTCTCTGGCTCGATGTTCATGCAGATTCCGTTCTTGTTCATCTATGGTGGTTTGTAGTTGGCTGAGCGCGTTTTCGAAGTTTTCTCTTTGTCTTTGCCTCTCTTCGCGTATCCTCTCTGTCGTGAGTCGGAGTTGAGCGTCTCTTAGCGACGATACTGTTTGCATTAATGCAGTTTGTTCTTCTGTTGTCAGGTTCCCAACTTGCTGGCGGTACTGAAAGTGGGTGACAATGTTAGTTTGTTGTGTATAGAATACGACGCATTTTGCCTCAGAAGTCGTATAATTTTTGGAAGACAAATGCACGAACAATTTTCTTTAAAGGCTAACAAGTACTACAAAACAACAGCAATAATATTGGACTGGATCCGAAAAAAATTACAGTTCTCATTCAATGATTTCGAGGGAAAAGAGGGAAGGTGACGACGCCAACATTAACCGTTTTGTAGCATGCTGCCAAAGTTTATCTGGGAAATTTTTTGCCATGAAGATTATTGTAGTCGGAAGTTGATGTGCTTTCTTCATTTTCTGTATTTGCATTAGGTTTTACAGCTTGTTTTACTCCTGTGTTGGCTTTGGAGGAAGAAAGACAAGTCAGTAATGAGTCACACTTCAAAATGTCCGCCGTCTTGGATCCGCCATCTTGGATCATCTTGGATTTAAAAGTTTTCCCAAAAATAGCAGATCGTCTCCAAACTGATTCGAAAAATACAATAAATGAAAAATTTTCAAATAATCCAAAATCTCTCAACTAACTCGACATTTTAGCTGAAAACATAATCACCAAATTTCGGTGAAACACTTTTTGAAAATGTGATTGATAATGGTAATTGAACTGAGTGGAGTGCAATTTGGTCTGAAATCATACGCGTGATTTCAAAATCGAACGAGCGCGCAGCGCGAGTTCGATTTGAAATCACAAGTATGATTTCAGACCAAAATTGCACTCCACTCAGTTCAATTGCCACTTTATTAGATCCATTTTGAAATCGCACAATTTTATCGCCTTAATTTTTAGATTTTTGATGTATTGTTCCAGTAGCCGGTGTGTTAAAAAAAAAAAGCGGAACCGGAAACGCCTTTACGTCTCATTTAGTATGCAAAACGATGTCATGTGACGAAAATTCATCCGAGCATGGCAAAGAAACAAGCGGTTTTGAAGTGAGAACGAAAATAGTCAATTTCAGGTATAAAAGTTCAATTCTCGTCGCCTGAATCAATGATGGAAGGTCTTTCTTTCTTCTGTGGTTGAGGCTGAGACTTTTCATTGTCTTTGGAGAAGGAATTTGAAGGTGCATCCTGCGTAATTCTGCGATGGATTTCTTTTGAGTTGTGAAACTCGAGTGCACGATGCCCAGTGGATGGTACGTTTTTTTTTCTTTCATACCGTTTAATGGCATGATTTTAAGGGAGTCCAGCTCGTTATCATCTCCGTTTCTTTTTGTGACCTCGATGAAGGACTCAATACTCAGGACCTTGTCAAGTTCTCGCGGCACCATTTGTTTCAAGATATTTCCAAGATGGCGGGACTAGCACCAGCTTCGTAAGACGTTCATTCATTCACTGTTTTGTGGCGCGGGGCGTATTTTGACTATGTTTATTCACAGCGACAGAGTTGAGCTCTTTTGTTGCTTCGTTTGAAACTACCGGAAACCTGGAAACATCTACCTTATTGAGATGGCCCTGAATTTGTTGTTGTGTGGTTTTCGTTTGTTTATGTTTTACTGGACTCGGTATCATACGCATTTTGAGCAGATGTTGAAGAAAAATCGCCGAAATATTCGTCAAAATGGACATTGAAAGTTGGAAACTTCCATTAAAGTAGGTGTTCAGCCTGAAGGAGCTCATAATCGTCATTTACAAACTGTAATTAATTACATTTGTCAATTTTTTTGGAAAAACAAAACAACAAGAACAACAAAGTTTTGGCAATAGTAGTTGCTAAATTCTCCACACAATGGCTTTTTGCTTCTCATTTTCCTGAAATTTTATCGTTTACTTTAAACTAATATTGAAATCTGATTGGTTGTTTTGTTTTACTGTCCCATTCTCAATGGCTGAGAAAAAGATGCGATTTAGAGCAAAAAATAGTGCGATTCGTGAATAAATCGCACCATTGCGAGCCAATCAGATTGCAAGGATAACCAGTGATTTCAAAATGGATTTAATAAACAGAGAAAGGAAATAACACGTGACCAAAAAATTGACACTTCAATAAAATGTTTAGGACGGGCGTCTTCGCCTTCCTCCTATTTTTTTGTGAAGTTTATCACACCTTTTAAAATTAGCAGAATTTTCCTTTCATTATTTGTGGAGGGTAAAAATTTTGGGGATAGCGAGTCACTAAACTCGGTTAATTTAAACGAGTAGCGCATGTTGGCCGATGTATTAAAAAAAAAAATTAGTGCTCTAATATATAGAGAGAAGTATATATAAAAACATATTTCAGGGTTCATGTTTACCCAGACAGGGTGATCTATTGCCTTTGTGTAGATTTGTGATAAGAGTCTAAAAGCAAATATCAGACCATAAATCTTTCTATCTCTAATTCGATTGTTTCGTATTTAAAACCGGTGCATCACTTTTTCGGGTCGATCCTATCGGAGAGTTTTCACTTCCGGCGGGTCGCTACGTACATTAGGGATTTTCCAACAATGTATTTAACAATTAAGTTTTAACACTACTTTCGAGGAGATTATGACGAGGGATCGTCACTTTAGGAACTTTCCGGCCGAGCTGAATTATAACTAAGTACACTGAACGTTTTTCACAAAAAGTTATCTGTTGCTGAAAACGGTAAAACACTTTTCTTTTATTGCGTGAACGTTTAAAGCCCTTCAATAGAATGTTGAGTGGTTAAAAAGACGACTCGACTGAGACCTTGAGCTACTGTAGTTCTTTTAATTCCGTAGAACGGCGAAACATTAGAATGAAAAGGTCAAGGCGTCAGTCGAATCCTCTATTTGACTTTTTTTTAATTAACTTCCTGAAACACACCTCTGTCAAATTCAGATTCAAGTTTCTCAAGCCGTTTTCCAGTTCAGTGCTCTCCTGCACCAGCTGCTCGATTGTTTCCAAATCACTTTTTGAGTGGAGCTTGACTTGTGGCTTGACAGCAACTTTTCTGTGATGCACGGGCGGGACAGCCAAGACTACGAAGACGAGAAAGCAAACGAGATTGTATATTAATCGATAATCGCCCTGTTAAGTTTGAGATTTGTTAGTTTTCTAGTTACGAAGTCAAACATTGCTCATGTTGTGTGATCATTACCATTGATCCCAATGAATAGCAATAGAAAGACATCTTGACACAGCATTACTTTCTCAAGCGGTAGGCTATTGAGAAACAATCAGGTTTAGTAACAATCTTTTCTTACTTAAAGGTTACGCTACTCGCTCACTCGCTCAACCACTCACTTGTATAATTTCGCGCTTGTAACTGAAAGTGTTTAACAAGTAGAACAGAGTGAGATGTCCCAACAAAATTATAGTTTGTTAAAATGAGCCCGATTAATATTTATTTCGGCTATATTACTATTGGTAAAGATAAGTTCAAAGAAAGGTCAGCCACATAATTTCAAAATGATTACCGACACCTGCAAATTTGTATACGAGCACCACGCTGGTGGTGACCTTAGTCAGACGTACATAGGGAGGGGTGTGGTGGATGCTATCCCGACCCCGTCAGCGGTTTTGTCACAATTTAGTGAAGATGATTTACTCCGCAATACCTATTCCCTCGCCGAGATTTTAATGTGCCACCCGTCTCTCCGTATCATTTGGCATTGCCATGGCAATTTAGTTTCGAAATTTGATATATTGACCCATCCAAATGTTGTCTTTCTCCACATAATTCTTCGTCTTTTCAGTTTTTATTAGTAACTATTTGGAATTAGCATCTTTCTTCATATATTTCCTTTTTCATTTTGGGTTAGTTTCCCATCAATTCACGTTAGGTGTCTGAATTACTGAGAAAAATAGTCTCATCCAAGATGGCGGGGGTATTTTCACATGCACATCCGAGGGATTAATTGTCTGAGGTCTAAGGTATAAGCCCCTCTAAGGGTGGGGGGACTCCCACATAAAAAGGACGTGCTCCTCGTACCTTCATAAAAGTGGTTTTGATACCTGTATGGATGTTCACTCCAACAGGTCCACAGAGAGAGCTTTCGCGGAACCTTTTAGGGTATCGAGCCAAACTATTATTTAAATTTGACTCATTTATGCCGGGAACTGTACAGAGATACCGTACTATCAAAGTGTTCAATTATATTTATCGTTTCGCTTGTAATGAACAACTTAAATTAAACTGGACAGAGATTTATGATAGCACTTTCGCAAAATTTACGAGCAGAAGGTATTCGAAGCAACCGTATTCGTCACTATTAAAAAGTATGAAATTGTCACTTGTTTTACAGTTGGTACTTGTTGGAAATTTCAAGCCACGCACACAAGACAGGAAATTAGTACCTGTTAAGGGTTCTTTTCAAAATTTCGGATGAGCAGCCCCGTCCTTTTCATATGGGCTATAACCTATAAGCTATAATCAGTTCCCAGCACCAAAGGAAGAAGAAGATAAATAATGTTCTTGTTTAAAACAACGGTGGAGCAGTTTTTAACCGTCACTGTTTCACATCGTTGAATATATATTTCGCAAGCCTGGGAAATCAGCACAGATCCGGCTTCGGAATTCGCCTTTTGTTTGACGCCAAGTTTTTTTTTCTGTTTTGGTGGGAGGGGGAGGTTGCAACAAGAAGCCAACAGTTGATTTGAATTCTCAGATATATGGAGTGAGACCAAATGAGCGTCAATGCAGAAACACAAATCTGAAAGTTCTGCTGAAGCTCGCATTACTAATTAATTCGTCACTCAAATAATCTCGATGCGAGATATCTGAAGATCGTGCTTTTCATGAACACTTTCTTCTTGAGGAAGCCGCATATTTAACGGTGAAGTCTGCATATGAGCCAAGTGGCCAATCAGGCTAGAGCTTATCCCGGTTTCTGTAGTATGAAGCGACTACGAGTATTTCTACTCCCCGCTGGATGGGACGCTGACATGGCGGCCATACTCCAAATAATAGGTTGACAGAGACATGCAGCCTTGGTTTACCCTATACTTCTTTGATATTGGACATCCACGTTATGATCAATTGAAACCTGTCAAAACAAGGTATCCGCTGACCAGTATCATGTGAACATATCGCGGGCTCAAGTTTACAGCTCATTGAGGTCACGTGTTTTTTGAAGTTGACCGCTGACCGAGTGCTGGTTTTCGATTGGATCGCGAGCTCATGTCAGGTTAACCTGTTGAAAACAGAGCAGGATTGTTCGGAAGCCGGTTAACTCTAACCCAGGGTTAAAAGTTAACCGAATTATAACTTTTTCTTCCATACAAAGATTTTTGCTGTTTTGTTTTGTGTATATGGTGATTATTAAAACTCAAAACAGAAGGCCAAACAATATACAAAAAACCTCACCGCAAAGTTGCAAATCAAATTCTACCTAGCCTTTTCCTGGGTTAGCTTAATCGGGCTCTGAACAACCCGGCCCAGGAGCTACACTTTTAGGCTGACCTAAGTCTATATATTAAGTTAGAGATTTTACAATGGCTATTTTCTCACTCGTAGGAACTATGAAGAATCTAGAGCTAACAGCAACTTTCAAAAGATTTCAAATGAACGATAAAATGTACTCTATATAAATGCAATTTTCAAATTTTAGGGTACAAGCTGCAAATCATCTCGGCAACATAAAGACTCTTGGTTTGTTGTTGGTTTTCTTCGTTTCGATTTGTTGCTTACAGGACTGTCTAGGACTTGGTGCATGACCACCAACAGATCAACCAAGCCCCGAAGGAATTTGAAAACGCAACAATCACTGATCATTTTTGATTTGTGTTTGAGGAAAACTCTGTCAGGGAAATCGCACAATTATCGTGACGTCATCGTTTTCGAAAAGCTTCCTTTTCGTGACGGATTAGTCGGGACGGTAGGCCTAAGCGTAGAAATAAAGATGCGTTTTTAGATTTCTCCGGCGTAGTGTGAACTATGTAAACAGTAGCATCCATTTGGGGCGAAAATATCTTCGGATATTTCTCCGCGGACATTATCTCTGCCGAGAACAGAACAGTTCACGAACTGTGAGCTTTGAGGAACAGATAATGCCCAAGGACAAATATCCGAGCATATTTTCGCGCAAATGGAGGCTATTGTGTTTATTATCCTTCAATCGTATTTCGCAACACGCGCGGTTTCAAAATTGGGGAATCTCACTTGGATATTCCCCAGTTTTAGCCGGGGAATATTCAGTCACGTGATGCCGTTTAGACTAATAGCGCGCGAACTATATGCTCGAGAGAAGATAAATGTTGTAATGCAATAGGTCATTTTTATTACAAGGATACTATCAGGCGAATAACAAAGCAAACCGAGTCAAAAAATTATAAATAGAGAATCAACAAACGATCAGAATTGCGAATTGGATGAGATATCTTTTTTTATGGCAATTCTGAACTAAATCTCTTTTGGCATTTTTTGTTCAAGTGTTAGACTTGTCTTTGTTGGCTGTCAGGAATATATTCCAGTACTGGGCCATTGTAACAAATATCAACTTTGCCTTATTTTTACTATGTTTGTAATCTGATTTTAAAGTATACTTGAAACTTGATAAAATAACAGTACTCCTCAGTAAGCACCTGGTGTTTTTTGTAAATTATATCATGCAATGCCATATTTCCGAGAATTAAAATATTGTTATATATTTATCCTTACGCATGTTGCTAAAAATGTAATAGGTTTCAAAATACAAGGTGTACTAGACTAACCAAGAAGCAGAAAAAGAAAAAGGAAAAAAACTTAAACACACAAGTGTTTTATTATCTGACACTGTTCGTCACATTCTTCTTGACTCGAGCAATTTCAGTTTTTAATGGACACAAAACTTTTACCAGAATAACTTTAAGTATATTAAAAGTATATCAAATGGACACAAACCTTGTACCAGAATAAAACCTTGTACCAGAATAACTAAGTATATTAAAAGTATATTAAAAGATAAAGATGTAAACAGTCGTCTGAAATAACACCAAAACACTTTCTCATGGGAACTCGAGCAAGTAAATCTCAAAGTTCAGAGGATTTAATGAGACCCTGCTGGTGTGCAATTTGGTATATATTATTAAGGCCACACCTACACAGGGGGAGGGGCAGATCTAACAGTACCAGCGAGGATATTTGTATGGGTAACAACATTGCAAGCCCCCTCCCCTTTTGCTGGGAAACAGGAAACAGAAACAAAACACTGATTATTGTGGCAAAACATGGGTGGCAGGGAAGACAGAGTCTATCTCCCCTAGAGTAGCGGCGTCTCTAGGGGAACCTATGTTACTAAGGGGACCAGAAGAGGGGTGCCCATCTGGGAGGACAATAGATCAGATGGTACGATGGCGTCATCCTGGAGAGATCCGGACCTATTTCCTTGGAAGTAACATAGGATGGCCCAGAAGATGTGGTGCCCCTCTGGGAGGACAATAGGTCAGATGGTATGATGACACCATCCTGGAGAGATCCGGACCTATTTCCAATGGTGGCCATAGCACTTACAGTGGGGCAAAGTGCAGCCTAGGTTGCACTTCCCTGTCACCAAAAACCTTTATTGACTAAACAGCTATGGTTTACACACAATATAACAAGTAGAACGTGGCAGTAAAGAAACCGAGAAGGTTCAGCAGGCAAGAGCCACCTTCTCACAAAAGCTAATTACAATCACATGGAGAAAAAAGATGGGAGAAGACAAAGCTACCAATACAGGGAGGGAGGGAGGGGAAAGCGGAGAACGGCCTAGCTTGAATACTAACTCACAACTGGGACAGGGTCAGAAAACAATGGGATTTTACTAACTGGGGATTGAAGGAGTTGGGAGGGGTATAGCACGCTGAAATCACATGAAAGCATGGTGGAAAATCACTGGGAGCTTTGTCGTATGATTTCCAATATGTTAAAACTATTGGGTTGCATTGGACAATTACCTAGGGTTATTGCACAATGGCTAATAGGGGGAAGATAACAGAACTTGTGACAACCTTAGATGACAGCTATGATGTAGACTACAGAGCTCATTAACCACAGTTTAAATGCTTAAACTTCTAATTGTCAGGTAAAACACAGGCATAATTTCATCATCAGTTTCATTTCACGAGTACTTTTAAGTGTTTCATATATTACTTCAAAATTTATTTTCTACATATGGTGTTGTTAGAAATGATTTCTTTTGAGAAGATATTTAAAAGAGTCGCACAGAAGTTTCGAATAATCTCGGTAAAAAGTTTTAGTCCACTTGTTACTCGAAGTTTTGGTGGATTCCTTCTTAACACCTAAGCTAGTATATAACTATAACCGAACTGAACGACTTTAATCTGCATTTGATAATGGCAACAAGATAACGCGGAAACGTCAAGTTATAGCATTTATTGTTCTTTTAAAATGATTTCTTTGTAACCGAGTATCTTTCGGGATTTGAGGGACAAAAGAAACTTAAAAATTTTGTCCTGAAATCCTCGGAGACATGCTAGAATATTGATATAATATATCGAACGTGGCCATTTACACGAACGGGAATCATTTTTTGACCAAAAGATTAAGTATACAGAGCACGTTCTTAGTAAATGATTCTTCGTAATATGTCCTTGAAACTCCAAAACCCTTTTAAACTTGAGACTTGAGATCGACATAAACAATGGCTCACCTCTCCAGAAACACTTTCTTGCTGTTCATGCATGCTCACATGCCAGTTCAGAATCTTAACAACGAACTAAAGTACTGATAGGTACTTTCACACCGCATCAAATTGGGGAAAAAGCACAACGTTTGCGAAAAAACGGCACCTTCTTGAACAATCCAATATGGCGGACGGAGCTCCAAAGACCGTGGTAAATGTATGCATGCATAAATTTGCATGCACAAATGTAACACCAAAACGGAGAAACGCAGCCCAATCCTTAACTCATGCGCCATACTGCGCATGAGTAAAAACTCCATCTGGGCACGTTTTTAGCGGAGCTCCATCGGCCCGAAGGGCCGCCAAGCGGAGCCCCATACCCATATACCCATGAGTTGATATTTTCATGGTTATCATGGCTAGCGGCATAGCTCGTGGGCGTGTACGCACGACGGCGACGGCGACGACGACGACGGAGTCGCGCAACATAGCGGCCATACTCCAAATAATAGCTTGACAGATATATGCAGCCTTGGTTTACCGTGTACTTCTGTGACATTGGACATCTATGTTATGATCAATTGACACCTATCAAAACAAGGTATCCGCTGACCAGTACCATGTGACCATATCGCGGGCTCAAGTTTATAGCTCATCCAGGTCGAGTGTTCTTTTAAAGTTTACCGCTGACTATATATGTGCTGGTTTTCGATTGGATCCTGGGCTCATCCCAGGTTAACTTGTTGAAAACAGGACCGGATTGTTGGGAAGCCGGTTAACGCTAACCCAGGATTAAAAGTTAACCGAAATATAACTTTCTCTTCTATACAAATTTTTTTTGCAGCTTTGATTTGTATATATAGTGATTATTAAAACTCAAAACAGAAGGCCAAACAATGTACAGAAAACCTAAACCCAAAGTTACAAAACTCAAATCAAAATTCTACCTTTTCCTGGGTTAGCTTAATTTGGTTCTAAACAACCCGGCCCAGGAGTTACGCTTTTAGGCTGGCCTAAATCTATATATTAGATTATTCAATGCATGATATGAGTGGCGGCTCAAGCCAAACAATCCGCCTTCATCATAATAGGAATAGAAAAGAGTTCTAATGATGACACGCAGGTGGTGAATAGTATGTGACAAAAGCAAACACTCTTTCTTTTTTTTTTACATTTTATAAAAATATCGAGGCTGAAATTTGAGAAATTTTAAGAATATTTTAAGAATAACCCCGGGGCTGAGTTTTTAAAAAGAATATAATTTTTTGTGTGTGTTAAAGATTTTTATTATATGGCTTTGGCTTGTGGCCGATATAACGCGCGCTCTGATTGGTTAATTGTCACTGAATTGTAGGGCATTATTCTCCCGTAATGCCCAGGGCCGATTACGGATTATGCAAATTAGGAAGAGCCCGGTTCTGAAAATTCAAGCGCATTGAAGCGATGAAAGCCGATTAAAATCAGTACGAGAATATCAGTAGCTAAAAGTTTAGAGATATTTCTTTAATAAAATTTATATAGATGACTTACCAGTCGGTAACCTTGGCGGGCACTGGTGAAAAACAATCAAAGTTTGCCTAGTCTTAAGTGAAGCTAAAATCGCTAAGTAAAAAACACCATCGGCAGATCTGCCATGCATCCTGAGCAGAACACCACAAAGAAACTTATAAGTTATCATCTTAGTCACAGCAATTACCGAAGTATTGAACTCCATCAAAGTTCTCGTCAAATAGATTCCCTCGCTTTGACACAAGCAAGTGTAAATCAGCTTCCAGGATCATCAGATGTAAACAATCGGGCGGTTTCTGTCGGTAGCAGTGTTTCTGATAACTGCAGACGTTCACAAGGCTTGAAATGTTCATCCATAAATCCCAGAATGAAGAAGGCGAAGATATGTTGTCGAAAGCGAATGCGAAGATCGAGTTAAGGTGGCCGAACACAGTTTCCGCGCGGTCAGCGGTGTTGTTTAAAAGCCGGCGCGGTTTTTAAAAAGCAAAACAAACATGGCGGCAATTGCAAAAAAAGTTTTTTCGTCGTGTTTCCGGTGGTTTGGCAAATGCCGCGTAAAGTCACTGTCTGTCAAAAGACCTCACAATGTTTTACAACTGAAAACTGTACCCAAAGCATGCAGTTTTTTTTGTTGCGATTCTGTGCTAAAAAATTGTTCTCATGGCCGTGAAACAAGAAGTGATCAGCCGGAAAGCCACACGTGTAATTATCAAGTTTTGTTGGGACTACCTGTTGCTGTTTTAGTGTCCATTTATCTTTCAACGTCCCTTGCATTTTGCGGAAAAGAAGATGCTAATGTATCTACTCCTACAAACTTGATTTTGCTCCGAACGCGCAAAGCTGAGAAACGAAAAGCTCGAACTGAAAAAGCATGAGTTGAGAGATGTAAACGTAGACTCTTCTCTGATGAGGATTCAGACAACATCGCCTTACCTGTCCTGACTGAGCCACACATGCTGAGGGAAAATACCAAACCTCCCCAAAGACTTGCTGAAGACATGGTAGGTGGAAATAAACCGGTTGAATATTCTTCCTTGAAGGCTATTTTGCCATAAATATCAAACAATTTACCAGAACTAGCCTCGTATTTCTTTTGATTTCACTAGTCCTTCGTTACAAGAGATGGCGAAAAAGAAGAAGTCCATTCCACCAAACCGGGGGCATTTTCTTTGAATGGCTACAGAATTGTTGACCTTGGGCTGATGGCAAAGAGTATGAAATTGTGTCAACAATGCAACTCTGGTAAAATGATACAACTAGAATTTTACCAATTTTAGATATCATGTTTAGGGGTGCCAATGACAGATGGGGCCAATGATTTTCTTACTCATGCGTTGACTAAAAACAACAACAACAAAACAGACCACCTGATTCAGCCTTTATTCAAATTTATACAGTGATAAACTCAAAACATAACATAAAATTGTTTTTAAGATTGTACCCGATTGTACAAAATCTTGGTCACAGAGCTCAAGTTTTCATTTAGATTTACACTTACAAGCAATAAGGACAATGGTCTAATAATCATTTGGCAATCTGTAACCCTAAGGTATCAATACATACTTTTTCAATTCTAGGATCTCTTTCTCTCTCAAGTGCCGTGAAAGAAACAGGAGTGGGAAGTGCCAGAATCATTTCAGTAGTGTGCCAGCAATGTGATAAAGAGAACACAATAGTTACCTCTGGGCAACATCAATACGGAAAGCGAGGGCCAAAACCCTATGATATCAATACAAGAATTGCACACGGTGCTATTGATAATGGAATTGGCTACACTCACGTAAATGGTTTTCTTTCAACCCTGAACATACCAACAATCAACAAAACTGCATACAAAAACCGAGAGCGAGAAGTTGGCAAGGCAATAGAAGAGGTGGCTACTAATTCATGTCAAATGGTTTTAGAAGATGAAATTTATCAAGCAGAAAATAACGGTAAAATTCGAGGTGACGATGGTCTTATGCCATTGTCTGTCTCTTATGACATGCAGTGGTTGAAATGGGGTAGGGCAAACAATTCTCTCACTGGACATGGGGCTATCATGGGCACTCACACAAAGAAAGTCCTAGACTTTGCCAGCGCAAACAAATTTTGCAGAATTTGTGAAGCAAGCAAATCAAAAGGCAAGGAACCTGGTTGCCATGACTGCCGCATAAACCATACAGGGTCCTCAAAATCAATGGAAGCAGCAGTAGGAGTGAGACTTTTTCAACAAACACCCAATCATGGAGTAAAGTATACCGTGTTTATTGGGGATGATGACAGTGCTACAATTGCAAAAATTCGAGCAGAAGTAGAGTACAATGTAGAAAAGTGGTCTGATGCAGTCATGCAACAAGAACAATTGTCAGTCACTTGAACAAAATTAGCTCTGAGAGAAAAAATCAGCCAGGGGAGTCACTACTTTCACAGAAGGTTATTGACTACTTTCGCAAGTGCTTCAGCTACTGCCTAAGTCAAAACAAGGGAGAGCCTGAACGGTTGAAAGTTACAATGAAGGCGATTGTTCCTCATGCCTTCGGGGACCATCAGCAATGCCAAGACCACAAATTAAATTGGTACGAATATATAAAGAATCCTGATCAGTATCACCACAAGGATTTACCAAACGGAAAGGACTTACAGGGCGAAAGTTTAAAAACAGTTTTAAACAATTTGTTCAATGTATATGCAAGTGACCTTGTTGTCAAAAAATTGGTTTCTAACGCTTCTTCACAAATTAACGAAAGCTAGCACAGCACTGTTGGCTCGAAAGCTCCAAAAATTCGCTTTTACGGTGGCAGTGAAAGTTCTGACCAAAGAGTTGCAGCTGCTGTTGCACAAACAAACTTGGGAAAACAATATTTGCTAGATACCCTTCGCTGTCTAAATGTAGAGCCAGGTGATATCACAGAGAAAAACATTTTATCATTGGACAAGGAGAGGGAAGCTGAAAAACACAGAAAATCGTCCGTTAAATTCAAGAAAGAACGTAGGCAAAAGTACATGAGAAAGCAAGCGAGAAATAGATCAGATGTAAACAAAGAGGGGGTGACTTACCAAAGTGGTGTCGCACTTACATTGGATCCACAACTTCTTCAAAGAGCCATCGTCGCAAAAGAAAAATTAAAAGAGTTTGAGAAAGACGTCCCATCTTTAACGAATCGACCCCAAAAGAAGTTCATTACATGCCATGCAGATGATTTGAAAACGAAGCCCTTCGTGATAATTTCATTTGATACGGAGACAAGCTGTGGAGGAAAGGAAGCTGAAATCATTCAATTAGCCGCTCAAACTGAACAGGGGCAAACATTTTCAAGATTTGTCCTACCGAAGAAAGGCATTTCTTTCCATGCTTCAAGAGTAAATAAATTTCAAACAGCATCAATAGGCGGTAAAAAAGTCCTTCACCGTGGTGGTAGCCCTTTGGAGACTGTCTCTCCAGCAGAATGTCTCGAGTCCTTTGTTGATTTCATAGCAGCATCTAAAATGCGGAATAATTGTGCTAACGTAATCCTTATCGACCACAATTCCTCCTCTTTTGACACTCCAGTTTTGCTTAGAACATTGCTGCACTATTCACCACAACTTACTCCTAAAATGAAGGCACTAAACGTTCATTTCGCAGACAGTCTTG
>NC_138149.1:24594900-24687400 GCF_964199315.1 Orbicella franksi | reverse complement strand
ATGAGTCCGGGCTTACAAAGATGTTACAATTACTGGGAATGCGTTCTTATAATAAGCATTAAATAATGCAAAAATGGGGCATTTTCAATGCCTCACTGCTCCTTAATGAGCATGGGCATCCCCCTTTTTTTATTTCAAAATTGAAGTTATCATATGACAAATATTCAGTGGACAAAGTTTGAACAAAAATCTATTGTCACTTTTATTTCAGAGGAATTACCTTAAATAATGACACGATCAGCAAACTCGAGCAAAGCGATAAACGGAACACAGCTATCGAACTGCCTCGGCAATCCAGTAGCAGAAAAAAAAAAAAAAAATGAAAAAACTTCTCTTACTGCCTGCTTTATGTCAGTTTTTTTTTTCCGCTTGATGGAAATACGTTAATCGGAATAAGCCGCTTTATTTGGCTAAAATCGTTTACCGTTGCGTCTTTGCAAAGCTCGATATGACCAGAAAGTAAGTCGGGCCCTTGCAGCTCACAGTCAACTGTGTCATTTTTTCACTTCAAAGTGAAAGGCGTTGTGTGATGAGATAAAAACACAACGAGGCAACATAATTATTATTATTACTAGTATTATTATTACTAGTATTATTATTATTATTATTTTAATAACTATTTTTAAAATCGTGGCAAGAAGTTATAGCTTTGGTACATATAAAAGGTAATTTTAAAACGGAAGAAACATAGAAAACTGTTAATTGGGAAAACGAGAACACCGAGTTATCGACAGACTTGCTTTTATTCATAAACGGTACATGTGTGTCGTTGCTAATTAACTGAAGTCATCGATGTTTGAAAGTGGTATGACAAAAAATATATATACATTAATAAAATCCTGAAGTGGGGAAAAAAAGCAACGGTGCACGGCAGGTAATTACTTTCAACTTGAATTGTTAGCTCTAGCTTGTTTAAACAGAAGAACTCTAGCCCTATCTTTCCAACCATCCACCTCGTCAAACGATTTAAATATTCCGCTTCAGTGGAAGTTTTTTAAAAAAGTTATATTAAAAAGGGCAAGCGTAATAGAATGGCCGTGGAAAGATATTAACCTACGTAATACCATATCATCTTTCTGCTTTATTGGTACTTCATTTTACAAATATAAAACTATGGAATGTTCAAATCTACAACTGAAACATGAAAGTAAGGTTGAAAACCGTTCCCTAGAATTTTTCCAATGAATAAATTATAATAAGTAAGTACCTTAAATTTGAGTGAATACACATGACAATATTCTGTTTCTAATGTTTGCTTTGCAGATGGACGATAATTATCTTGGAAACTTTCACTTAATTGTCTTTCTCGGCTGCTTTTTTAATGTAAATTTGTTACCAACTCTATTCTTTACAAATTTTCAGTTCCATGTTTTAATCTTTTGTTATTCAATTTTTTTAACTTTTACATACACTCATCTTGCAGTCGTTTTCTGACCGCATTGGGTGACGCAGAATTAGAATTCAGAATCATCAAATTAAGAAGGAAACTTTGTTTGATAAGACGGACCAGAAGCCTTGTTTTTCTTGCCATATAACATTTTTTCACGATCTGATATTCCAACCACGCAATACAATACAAATAGAGTCCAATAAAGACATTTTATCTGATAGCTTTTAGATTGTGGCTATTCCCTACAACATCACTTGCCCTAACTTGGTCAGCTGGATTATATGCTGCTTGTTTCTTACGAATAGAGCATCGATATCATAAGCCTACTTAAAATAATTCCTAAGAGTAATCTTAGACTATATATTGGTAGATTACTTTACGAACCAACTGGTGCTACCTCATTACTTGTTTGCAGGGACGAAAAACAACTGAACAGGCTCTTAAGACCCTGGCGGTAATTTCGACTAAAAATTAAACAAATGCAAGGGTTAATGGCACAATTTGCGCGCGCGGCGATCAGCACAATAAAAAAATAATGTATGGTGCTACAGGACACTTTTGCTACTAAGATAAAAATAGTAAATGGCACCCAACATAATGCAAAACTTAATACAATAGCAACGACCATTTTTAACAGGTTTCTTTCCCTTTTCTCTCGTTGCTGTGCAGCGTTGATCGAATGCTCGCCTGGAGTCGGCTGTGACTTAAGCTTCAAAACAATAATGAAGTAAAGTATAGTCATTAGAACCAAAGGGGTATAAAGGAATACAACAAATATTGCCAAAGCGTAATTTGCAAGGGACGAGGACTCTCCAAAGGCTCCACTCCAAACCCGTGCACAAACTAGCTTCCCAGGGTATCCAACAAGTCTGAAGGCGAAGATATGTGGGGACTGGATAGCCATCGCGATGATCCAAGTGACGGGAATGAAGAAGAGGCAAAGTTTAGGGTTGATGAGCGGAGAACGGAGGGGAAATACCACAGCTCCAAATCGATCTACCGCTATCAGCATTAGGCTCTGAGTAGAAACCGTTCCGGAGACATCAGAAAAGAAGATATGCAGCTTACACAAGACCTGACCAAGAGGTCCGCTTATCAGCCAGGAGTCGACATACAATTCTGCTACAACCTTCGGGAACAGGAAAATCGGTAACAGCAGATCGGACATGGCCATGTTTACTATCAGAAAGTTGGTACTTGTTCTCATTGTTTTTGTCTTGTAGACTATTATTCCGATTAAAGTATTCCCAACCAACGAAACAATGAATATTAGGCAGTAAGCGAAGGTTTTTCCAATTCTCCCTGCTGCAAGATCGCTGAAGCAGCTCGCTGGCTGATCATGAGTTCCATTCATTGTTGCCCGAGTTTACTGATAACCGTATGTTTACTATCTTGCTCATTCAATGTTCTCTCAGATGCTATTTTGTTGGGCATAAAACACTGGTCTATTTATATTGGATGAAGGCGGGATTTAACTGGCTCAGAGACGTGACGTGATAACGTTTTAGATGATAAAAATGTTAATTGGTCACGAATGTTCTCAATGTAGTTTGTGCTCCATACTGTCTTAGTAACCTTTTTTCAAAAATCATCATCATCATCATCATCATTATTATTATTATTATTTTCATATTTTGTATTTCTGTTGGTAATATGGTGATCCTAAGATCGAAAATCCTGGTTTAAGCTTTATTTTTGTCATGCAAATTAATATTACAAACCGAACGAATTAGCTGTCGTGTCATTTTATCCAACGTCAACGGCAGCCCTCATAATTACGGCGTCCTCGACTGAATCTCATTCGAAATGGCAGTCAACGTTGAAGATATTTTCAAGTCTCGCTTTGAAATGGTTGTTTGAAAACTTGGCAATATTTCTTTTCCACTCTTTCATTTTTAACGGAATGACCGATTTACTTTACGAGAGAGAGAAGGCGATGGGAAGCGAAGCATTAATATTCTATGAGATTACAGACTACTGCGTAGGTAGACTTATGGTGATTTCCTGTTCAATGACACAGGCATGACGGGCAAACTGTCCTCTTCGGTTGCTTATTTCAGGCATTGAATGACACCTGTCAGATTCGATGATAAGGATTCGTTGTCTTGCAAAGATGGTGTGCAGCTTTTGCTCCAAACGGCCTTTTATTCAGGATATCGTAATGGATATGCTATGGAACAGTGTTCCGCCGTCGCTGGACGTAAACAGGAAGAAATTAGAACAACAGCTTTAGCTCCCTGAAAAACAATTTTTATATGAGCAATAATTTCTCATTAAGGTGACCTCAAAAGTCATTCCTCAGTTTTGAGGTTAAGTTTTAAAAAAAAAAAATAATAATGAATTTTAAAAAAGTGCAATTGATCCATATAAATGTAATATTTGTACATTGGATTCAACAAATAAAAAAGCCTCGACTGTGCTTTGTACTGTTCTAAAGCACGCAGGAGGCGGTAGAGTTCTACAGCTTCCTAAGTGGACTAACTCTTTCATTTATGATAAAGAATCCATCAATTTCACCACACATTCAGCTTATATTTTCAAATCAAACTATATTTCGATAAGAGGACAGTGCCGTCATTGTTCATATATTTGTACCAGGCTCTGGTACAAACATTACGTGACTAAACATTTTAGAAATTACCAGAAACTTAGTATTTACAATTGTTCTCCATAACAGAACCATATCGTCTTTCTGCTTTATTGGTGTATCTTTCACAAATATATAACTATGGAATCTTCAAAACAACCGGTCTGTAAATCTACAACTGAAGGAACTGAACGTCGACTACAAGATTCTCGCTAAAGTTATAGCCAAGAGAATTGAAAAAGTCTTGCCAACGTTAACAAACCCCGATAAAACTGGTTAGGCCGCTACATTGGTGAAAATGTAAGGCTAATCTACCACTTAATACATTACGCAGATAAGTTAAATCAAAAAGGTATTGCCATTTTCTTGGACTTCAAAAAAGCGTTCGATTCCATTGAATGGAACTATCTCTTAGAAACACGTTAGCTCTTCAACTTCGGCCATGACATTCAAAATTGGATAAAATTTGTTTATAATAATGTTACCAGCTGTGTTCTGAATAACGGTCATGCTTCAACTTTTTTCTCCCTACAGAGGGGAGTCAGACAAGGTTGTCCGTTGTCTGGCGTCTTCTTCGTTCTAGACAGAGAACTCCTCCCTAGATCCATAAAAAATGATCCCACTATTAAAGGTATTCAAGCCAACAAGCATGAGCTTAAAATAAGTCAATATGCCGACGACACAACATTATTTGTTCGTGACCTCGACTCCGTTACGAGTCTATTGAGGATGTTAAATGATTTCAAAGGGCATTCGGGTCTAGAAATAAACACCACTAAAACCGAAGCAATATGGTTAGGTCAATGGAAAGACAGAACAGATGAACCTTTTGGTTTTAAATGGCCAAAAGAACCTATCAGCGCCCTTGGTGTCTTCTTTTCTTACAAACAAGAAAGTGCTAACAGACTGAACTTCGGTGAAAAAATACTTAACCTCGAGAAAACGCTAAACACAACTCTTTATGGAAAGATTAACATAGTCAAAACACTTGGGATATCTAAATTAATTTACTCAGCTTCCGTGCTCCCTCTTCCAGATCACTACATCCAAGACTAAAATAAACAAGCTAATTTTCAACTTTACTTGGGCAGGGAAGCCCTCTATAATCAAAAGAAACACCATAATTGGAGAAAAGAAAAACGGCGGATTGAAAATGTGTGATTTTAAGATCGTGGAAAAAGCGCTTAAAATAACTTGGGTCAACAGAATACAAGACGAGTCACAAACCTCCTGAAAAATAATTTCTAGCCTAGCTAGCTATCTAGCTCTTGCACAAACATGGTGGTCTTGCCTTCCTAACAAAATGCAACTTTCCAGCAAGTATATTTGACCTTGATGATGCGCTTCTCACATTTTATAAAAAAATGTTAAATTACTGGTGCGAGTTCAAAATCTTAACGGGCAAAACAAATCCTAAAAACGAAATACTGTGGAACTCGACAGGAAAATTCCTGTGGGAGAAAAAAAAAAAAACTGTTTTTCATCAAAATTGGTATGACGCCGGCATTACCAAGATAAGCGACATATTAAACCAAAATCAGGATTTTTGTAGTGGCATGAACTTGTAATAAAATTCAGTTTGAAGGTTCCTTTCACCGTATACTATGGCCTGGTTAACGCAATTCCCAAAAATTGGAAAGCTTGTCTTAAAAACCCTATTCCGAACGTCACACACGATACCACAGTCAGCACCCTAAGAACCAGTTCTATTTACTCCTCTCTTTTAAACACCATCTTCGTTCCTCCCACTGGTGAAACCAAAATTTAACGCCACGGATTTACAGAAAATACCATCCAGAAGGTTTATCTTATGCCATTTGCTGTCACAGATGAAGTAAAAATAGTAATGTTTCAGTATAAAGTGATTCATAACGTGCTTCCAACCCGTGTTACACTTTATCGAGACGGCATTTCACAAAGCCCCATATGCAACTTATGCAACGCAGAAGAACAAACATTGCATCAACTGCTAATAAACTGCACACTAACAGCCGATTTCTGGATTCTGTTCCAAGACTGGTGGTACCAAAACACAAATGAAACAATAACGTTATCCATGGGCCATATACTCTACGGCTGGCATGATAGGACAAAGCATTGGCAAGTCCTAAATTATTGTGTACTGATAACCAAATATTGTAATTTCTACACAAGCCCTCGCGGAGATGTTTTAGATTTTCAAAACTTTCTATCATTCATTCCAGGAAAACTTGAAATTCTTAAAGAGATTGCGACTGCAAAAAAGCACTTCCAAAATTTTTATCGCACGTGGACCTTTTTACGTTAATTAATTTTATATGCTGCTGATGTTTATTAACTACTTAATAACCGAGTGTGAGGTCGTTACGGGAAAATCTCAAACTGAGGCCTTGCCGTATTGACCGAGCGACAGGCTGAGGTTTGAGATTTTCCTTTAACGACCGAACGGTCGAGGTTATTAAGTTGTTTATTATATGGCTCATGAATTAAAGGAAAGAAACAAAATATTCGAGCGGAAGTCGTCAATTCACATCCGGCGATGCGCGCGTCTACCGATTCATTCATCGTCTAAAACCCAGGGCAAAACTACAAAGTCAGTGAACTTTACGTATTCCGTTAAAAACACACGTTTCTTTACGGGAAAAATGATTGTCACAGCCTCAAAAAGGTATTTTAGTATCGTGGTGCCACAACTGGATGGGGGAGTTTTTCCGACTTTTGAGGTGAAACGTCAACGTATATAGAAAAGACAGAAAGTGCTTCAAAATAGTTGTTTATTATATGGCTCATGAATTAAAGGAAAGAAACAAAATATTCGAGCGGAAGTCGTCAATTCACATCCGGCGATGCGCGCGTCTACCGATTCATTCATCGTCTAAAACCCAGGGCAAAACTACAAAGTCAGTGAACTTTACGTATTCCGTTAAAAACACACGTTTCTTTACGGGAAAAATGATTGTCACAGCCTCAAAAAGGTATTTTAGTATCGTGGTGCCACAACTGGATGGGGGAGTTTTTCCGACTTTTGAGGTGAAACGTCAACGTATATAGAAAAGACAGAAAGTGCTTCAAAATAGTCCAAACCAACGGTCTTTCGATGAAAGAAAATACTAATGCTTCGGAATGTACTGCTCAGAATAACTCGATCTTGGCCATTCGCTTTCGACAACATATCTTCGCCATTTTCATTCTGGGATGTATGGATGAACTTTTCAAGGCTTGTGAAAGTCTAAAACTTCCTGCAGTTATCAGAAATACTGCTACCGACAGAAACCGTCCGATTGTTTACATCTGATGATCCTGGAAGATGATTTACACTTGCTTGTGTTAAAGCAATGGAATCTATTTGATGAGAACTGTGGCGGAGTTCAATATTTCAGTAATTGTTTGACTAAGATGATAACTTATAAGTTTCTTCGTGGTGTTCTGCTCAGGATGCATGACAGATCTGCCGATGGTGTTTTTCACTTAGCGATTTTAGCTTTACCTAAGACTCGGTAAACTTTGATTGTTTTTCACTAATGCCCACCAGGGTTCCGGCTGGTAAGTCAAAAACGACTTCGATATAAATTTTGTTAAAGAAAAATCTCTAAACTTTTAGCTACTCGGATTAAATTTACTTTCTCTTACTGTTTTTAATCGGCTTTCATCGTTTCAATGCACTTGCATTTTCAGAGCCGGGCTCTTCCCAAGTTACATAATCCGTAATCGGCCCGTGGGCATTACGGCTGCATAATGACCGCTCAGATATCGCTCTTAGGCAATCAGAACGCGCGTTATATCGGCCACAAGCGCGAGCCATATAATAAGGTTGATTAATATTTAATTTCATATTTATTATTTAACTATAAGCTTGTACACATAAGGGAAAAAAAAAATTACATGTATATATTTGGTGTCACTGTAATATAATAACAATTAAGAAAAAAAAAAAAGGACGCGAATAGTGTAAGAATAGTATTGTAATTGACAGTGGTGTAAGTAACCAGTATTGTAAGTACCGTAAGTACGTTATGTAATTAGCAGTATGTGACATAGTGTATTGTTATTAGTGTAAGTATGTAGTATTGTAGGTAATTTATTTTATCGTACTGTTAAAAGAAATAAAACGTCAAAAATAAATAAATAAATAAATAAATCTACAACTGAAACAGGAAAACACGGCTAAAAGCCGTTTCTTAAAATCTCATCATGATGTCCAATGAAAAAAAATACCATATTAGTAAGTAGCTTAATTTTGAGTGAGTACATACGACAATATTCCTGTTGTAAGTGTTGGCCTTAAAGTCTTGCCGCTTTTAACTTATGGTGCCGAGTTCAATCCGTGAGCCTAGGGCAGTCATAAGTCTGCTGGATTACTTGATGGATAGAGTCCTCCTAAGTATGTGAGCAGTTCCAAGGAGGACGGTCTTCTGTAGCTCTGTATTATTATTATTATTATTATTATTAGGAAAGAGGCCTGCAACCCGATGCTCAAATGCTTAAATCTAAATCTATTCGAGTCCTGGATGTGACTCCATCAGGTCGCATAAAATTATTTATTCCCTTTGGTAATAAATCTTGTTTAGAAAACAGCCCTAAGAAAATACGCGCGCTTATTGGTTAAAAATTGTGTTTCTATTAAACAATTAGATTATGAGATTTGGCTCGTGTCATATTAACTTATTGAAAACAGGGCAGGATTGTTTGGAAGCCGGTTAACGCTAACCCAGGATTAAAAGTTAACCAAAATATAACTTTTTCTTCTATACAAATGTTTTTTGTTCCTTGGTTTGTGTATATGGTGTTTATTAAAACTCAAAATAGAAGGCCGAGCAATATACAGAAAACTTCACTGCAAAGTTACAAAACTCACATCAAAATTCTACCTTTTCCTGGGTTAGTTTAATCGGGCTCAGAACAACCCGGCCCAGGAGCTACGCTTCCAGGCTGGCCTAAATCTATATATTAGATGTTAACCACAACAATAAGGAAATGTTTTAATGCTATTGATTGTCAGAAGGCTGGGACAAGTCTATGCCTGTGTTACAGCATAACACATGTAAAAATCTAGTTTGACCATGTATTTTTTTTCTCCTTTTCTAAACTCGAAAATTTCTTCCTCATTTTGTTCTTTAACTTAGCGTTAAAAGTTTGTTTTTTCCTTCTTTGCATGTGTAGTTATATTTTCATAAATTGACAGGACAAGCTAGGACTTGGTGCCATCCATTAATTCCGTTTATACGTTTCTAATCAATCTAAGCTAGGTTACATCTTCCGAGGCGAAATAAAAAACCAGCCGGCATATTTGTCACATAATCCAGTAATTAACCCCCTTCCCCCTCCCCCCCCCCAAAAAAAAAACCAAATAAACAAAAACAAAAACAAAAACCATTTACCGAATTGGGATTATTTTTTGGGTTAACTCTTAAAAAAATATTTAGTATGCACTGTATAGTGTTTTTAATATTTATTAACCGCCACATGTAATATAAACTTTGTTTCCTCTTTTGTCGTGTCGACCGTCTGTTGTCATCCCACCCGGAATGTCACTCTGCCAGTTTTTTCTTTTCTATCATAAATGATTCTCCTGTCGCCACAGTAAGTACATACTCATATTAACTTTTGACCAAGCCCTCTATCCGGTATGACATCCATTATTTTGGGATCAATCTCTTTCAGTTATCCCGGGAGTTATACACCTAGCCGACCTACGGCTGGCGCTATCTGCTCAAGAGAAAATTGAAAGTATCCTCTGTCAAGGCTTACCGATAAAGATCGATGAAAATCGATATAATCGATAGCAGTAACGAGGTTTTGAATTGTGAGAATTGATTTTCAACGATTAATCCAGGCAATTGATAATAATCGATTAATTAAATTCTATTATATTGATTATATCGATTGCCTTTCAATGATCGATTTTCATATCGGTTGGGCACTAAGGGTTCATAATCAGCAGAGTACTATAAATATGGTTCCATCTTTTGTTCCTTTGTTATCTAAGTTTATTATTGTTATTATAATTATCATTATTATTATTATTATCATTATTATCATCATCGTCATCATCATCATCATCATCATTATTATTATTATTTAAATACACTCATCTTGCAGTCGTTTTCTGACGACCGTCACTGGGTGAAGCCGAATAACAACTCAGAATCATTAAATTGAGAATGAAAGTCTGTTGGATAAGACGGACCAAAACTCTTTTTTTTTTTTTTTTATCTTGCTACAACAGTTTTTTCATAATCTGGTAGACAAACCATAAAATTTAATACAAATGGAGTCCTACAGACGTTTTATCTGAAGGCTTCTAGATTGTGGCTATTCCTTACAGCATCACCTACCACTAAATTGGTCAGTTGGATTGTATGCTGCTTGTCCCTTACAAATAGAGCATCGATATCTTAAGTCTGCTTAAAACAATTTCTAGGAGTTAGCATAGACTATATATTGCCAGATATTGCTTCACGGACCAATCGGTGCTACTTGATTACTACAATTTGTAAGGAGGCTCTCAAGACCCTGACGGTAATTTCGACTTAAAAGTAAACACATACAAGGGTTAATGGCACAATTTGCGCGAGCAGCAATCTGTGCAATAACATAATAATGTATGGTGCTACAAGACACTTAAGCTACTAAGATAATAGTAGTGTACGGCACCCAACATATTGCAAAACTTAACACAATAGCAATGACCATTCTTAACACATTTCTTTCCCTTTTCTCTCGTTGTTGTGCTGCGTTGACCAAACGTTCGCCTGGAGTCGGTTGTGACTTAAGCTTCAAAACAATAATAGAGTAAAGTGTAGCGATTAAAACCAAAGGGGTATAAATGAATACAACAAATATTACCAAAGTGTAATTTGCAAAGGACGAGGACTCTATAAAAGTTCCATTCCAATCCCGTACACACAATGGCTTCCCAGAGTATCCAGCAAGTCTGAAGGCGAAGAGATGTGGGGACTGGATAGCCGTCGCGATGATCCAAGTGGCGGGAATGTAGAAGGGGCAAAGTTTAGGGCTGATGAGCGGTGAAGGAAAGGGAAATACCACAGCTCCAAATCGATCTACCGCTATCAGTACCAGGCTCTGAATAGATACCGTTACGGAGACATCGGCGACAAAGACATACAGTGTGCACAAGGCCTGACTGATGGACCGTTTATCAGCTAGGAGTCGACATACAGCTCTGTTGCAACTTTCGGGAACAAGAAAATCGGTAACAGCAGCTCGGACATGGCCATATTTACTATTAGAGAGTTGGTGCTTGTTCTCATTGTTTTTGCCTTGTAGACGATTATTCCAATTAGTGTATTCCCAGTTTAGGAAACAATGAAGATCAGGCAGTAAGCGAAAGTTTTTCCGATGTTCTCTGCTCCAACATTGATGAAGCAGCTCTCTGGTTTATCATAAGTTCCATTTATTGTTGAGTTCGAGTTTACTGACATCCCAAAGTTTACTATCGACCTTGTTCACTTGTACTGCACGATGAACTGCTATTGTATTGTATTGTCTTGAACCGGCGGAGTGGAAACGAGTTGGGTTGCTGCCCTTTTTGTCAATGGGCAAGCGAGCATGATTACAGCCAGACCTGAAAAAAATAACAAGTGGTGTCAAAAATTCAAAAACAAAATGAGGAGACTCATTTTTTCTTGCAAAATTCCTTTGAAATTAAACGTCAGTCGTATCATATAAAAACGTAACAATTGAGGCCATTTTTTGAGATAGTTAATGGAGCCAATTTAAATGTAATTGTCCCGTGACAATTTCTATAGCATGCCTCGTTTCCCATCGCCTGCCCAACAATTTTTTGTGCGTGTGAAGCTCACATTAAGTTTGCAGCTACAAGTTTGTCTCTTTACGAGAGTCACGTGATCGAAAGGAATTCTACTGAGGTGACTGGGCACTAGTTTAGATCCTATAGATGAGAAGATTGGGTACTAGTTGGCTTGTGCGAGTGGATTTTCTACCTCCTTCGTTTTGGCCGCTTCACTTTTGTGTAATTTTGTGATTTTAATTTTGGTTTTAAAAGACTTCATAATTATTTCCCCAGCTTTCAGTTGCCAAGGTAGGTTTTTTTTTTTGAATTACAGAGAAGTAAGACAAGGAGACCCGTTATCACATATTTATTTATTATTGCAGCCGAAATTTTAGCAGTCGCTATTCGGAGAAGAGAAGACATTCAAGGCCTAATGATAGGGCAGGAAGAATTTAAGCTAGTGCAATATATTGATGACCTTACTCTGTTTGTACCTAATAATGAATGTGTAAAACTCATGCTTCAATTGCTTGATCGATTTACAATTTGTTCAGGCTTAAAGGTTAATCATACTGAAACTGAGGTAATGTGGATCGGTTCATGCAGACAAAATACAGCGACACCTCTGGGGCTAAAGTGGAGCAAAATTGTCAAAGCCCTGGGGATAGTATTTAGCTATAATGATACTGACCAATTACAGAAAAATTTTTATGATAAATCAAAAGACATTCGAACACAAATACGGTCATGAAATTGCCGAGGTCTCTCACTATTTGGCAAAGTTACCGTCATTAAATCACTTCTGCTTCCCAAAATGCTATATGTGTTCTCAGTTCTAACAACTTCAGAAAAATTTATAAAACAATTGAACACTATTATTTATCGTTTTTTTTTTTTTTTTTATGGAAAGGGACAGATAAAATAGTTAGATTGGCAGCTGTAAATGACTTGAAATACGGAGGCTCGAACTTAATAGACCTTGAAACGTATGTTAAGTAGTCAAGATTAGCTTGGCTTGGTAGACTTTTTTCAGAAGGCTCGCCCCCATGGAAAGCTTATATTACTTATTTGCTTGAGGATTTTGGTGAGGTTTTTCTATTTAGTTGTAATTACGATGTCAAAGACTGTAAAATTAATTCCACTTTTTACAGAGAACTTCTCCAATGGTGGGCTGACTTAAGAATTGCCTTTTCAACAAAGCCATCAATATCTTGTAATATAATTGGGAACAACAAAGATATTAAGATAGATAATAAAACAATATATTATTCAAATTATGTTAAAGCAGGTATCCTGCTTATTAAACACTTGCAATTCAACAAGAATAATATGGAATCTTATAATAGTGCTAAAAGTAAAGGTTTGAAGCACACAATTTTTTTAGTCTGGCCAGGAATTCGTACTGCTGTTCCTGCCCAACTGAAGGATTTGAATGTGACCGAAAGTGAACTAGAGAGCTGTTTGGAATTTCAATGTGGGGAGAAAAAAATTAATCCTACTGTATGTAAAAATAAACACTTTTATGAATTGCTTGTTTCGGGTGAGGCTCGAGTCTCAAGGAGCTTTGCTAAACTGAAAGAGGACTTTGGTTTAGCAGATTCAGCTGTTACTAAAGCGTTCATAAAAGGGAAGACTGTCTATTTTGAAATGTTTATCAGAAGCTTCCAATTCAAAATTTTAAATAATATCACTTTCACTAATTCTCGTCTAGCCTAAATAGGTTATGTTCAAGACGATTCTTGCACATTTTGTAGAGTTAGCTCAGAAACTGTCAATCATTTATTTTATGAATGTTTTCATACTAACCAGTTTTGGAAATATTTCAAACATTTTTGGTTTTCACTTTCTGGTAAACAGGTTGAATTTTCCTTGCAGGATGTTTTGATAGGCAAATTAGATGAAGTAAGTGACTTACTAAATTACTTTTTAATTATTGCAGAATGGTATATCTGGACGAGTGGTAAACGACAAATATTACTGTTTTTAAAGAAATCATTAATATGAAATAGAGGACTGAAAAGTACAGGGCCTTAAAAAACAGCACGCAAAGGAAATTTCAGGCCAGAGGGAAATTATTTATTGATAGTTAATTATGATCTGTTATACTACAGTTAAAACAATTATATTATTGTCAGCGTTTTGTAATTATGTTATTGACACTTAATAATAGCGCTGTATTTTGTATTTAATAATGGAAATAAAAATGTGGAAAAAAAAAAAGAAAAAGAAAAAAAAAGTTTTTTTCTTTTATACAGTTGTCTTGAGATTCGGTAAGTTATCTGTTTGCATGTATCGAAAATCTATCTTCATATCGTTTGTAATTTTGTATTCAAGCTTGTGCTTTATTGCATGTCTGTTTTTCATTTATTGAAAATCCAGCTTCCTAATTTCCGGTGGGCTTTTAAAAGGTTGATTGCAGTTGTATTGTTTATTGATAGCTTTCTTTCATCATTCCTTCAGGTGTCCATATCGAGAGTTATTTTGCTCACACAAGCCAACATATCAAGACTCGGCTTGTGGTTAGTACGGGTTGCGCAGGGGCAGTTACGCTTTCGCAAGCTAACATTTGTCGGCCTGAATGCTCAGTGCGGGTTGCCCTATACAGCGAAAGGAGTCATTTTACTTTCGCAAGTCAATGTCTCGCTAGCCAACATTTATATCGGTTTGAGCGTTAGTTAGTTTTGAAAACCTAGTGGGCAGTTAATTAGTTTTGAAAGCCTAGTGGGCAGACAAATTTTATTATTGCTTTAAATTAAGGGCCATTTATACTTTCTATTCATGTAGTTTAGCAGTTTCAAGCAGGTGCCACATTTTTAAAACGTGCCTTCAAAGTAGAGCTATTTTCGCGTTTGGTTCAAAACTCGATCTAACGGGTAAAAAGTCTTGTTTTGACCGTTGAAGGAACAACATTGAATTATAACTGCAACATGACTAAGCAAACTGCTATGATATATCTATAGTTGAAAGAAAGAATTGGAACTTTTGAACGAATAATAATTTTTTTTAGAGCACCGGCTATATCTGCTATTTTTCCAGTTTCGGCAGGCACGCAACTTGTGTCGAGCGGAACGAAGTTCAATTAATCCTAAAAAAATTCAATAAGAATTTTTAATCAAATAAAACTCATTTTAGTGATTGACTAGGTAAAGGCTTCGAAATCCCAGCTTATGGGAAAAATCGAATTTTTGAAGTAAAATCAGTGGTCGGTTTTTTTACAAAGACAGCCTCTTAATCAGTGAATATCCCCTCTCTCTTATGTCATGCTCTCATGGGTAAAGCAAGAAATAAATAAACATGGTGGGTTCAACCTTCCATTCAATACTTCCCCTAATTTATAGCATGTTAATATTTACTACATGTTATTGCTTAAAACACCAACAAAAACAGCCTGCGTTGCTGGGGTAAACGGGGAAGGGGTAGGGATCGGGTGGAAAAAACGCGAGGAAAAAGGGTATGGAACAGCACCCTATCCCGATAAGGAAGCCCGTTTCTAATAAGCAGCTCAGTTTAATTTCCTCAACCCGTAAAATTCAAAAAAAAAAAAAAAAAAAAAAAAAAAAAAGTAAAAAGAAAGCTACCCACACACAAGTATGCAGTGCGGACCTATTTTTTCAAAGAGTAACCAGAGACGGTTTTGATTCATTGGTGTGGCAGCTCCCATTTTGGGGTGTCCTTAAACTTAATGCTTTTTAATACATCTTTAATCTGAAGTCAAAAGCAGCCCTCATAATTACGACGTCTTCGAAAATCTCATTCAAAATTGCAGTCACCGTTGAAGATATTTTAGATCCTCCAATTGGTTACTTTAAAACTTGGCAATATTTCTTTAGTACGCGTTTATTTTCAACCGACTAACCGGTTTACTTTACGAGAGAGAAGGCAGTGGGAAACGAAGCACTTTATGAGATTGCAGGTTACAGAGCAGGAATATTTGAGACTACTTGTTCAATGACACAGGCGCGACGATAAGGTTCCCTATTCGGTTGCTCATTTCAGGCATTGAATAACACCTGTCATATTTGATGATAATTTGCAGCTTTTGCTCTAAACCAGCTGACTTTTACCGAGGATATCGTGATGGACATGTGTGGATCAGTTTTCCACCGTCGCTGTTTCACTCCGTCGAATACAATTCTCGCACTGCTGAGAAATTGACAGATCTTCTAAATTGGTCTATTATTTGACGCCCAAGCGATTTTTCTCTTTCAATTCTTCTTTTTTCTTGATGCTGTTGTTATTGTTGTTGTTGTTGTTGTTGTTGTTGTTGTTATTGTTTTAATTTTTGGAAGGAGGTGGTTGGGTGGGATTGGGGAAAAGAAGTTGCAGTTAGAGGGCAACAGTTGATTTGCAGACATAGACTGAAGTATGACGTAATGATGGAAGTCAGTGGAGGAGGTTAGCAAGACTAATTTATTACGTCGTCAGTCACATAATCCTATTGTGAGGTACATGGAGATCTTTAGGTTATCACTTCCTCTTTAAAAAAGCCATGTAATGCCAGCCAAACAATTCAAAGAAAAAGTGAAAGACTGGTGCAGCTTCGCCGACATTCCCAAAGAATAATGACCTGCTATAGTAATTTCAAACGTTAGGTATTTTACAGGGGATCTAGAATCGCCTTTTTCGGAAACACCCTTCATTTCGATCACTCGTAAACAGGAAGAAATTAGAACAACAGCTTTGATTTCCTGAAAAACAATTTTCTTATCAACAATACTTCCTCAGTACATTATGCCAAAAAACATTTTTTGGGGGGGAGGGGGTGGGGGGGGGGCATAAGCTGCAAGTTATCTCGGCAAATCAAGCTCTATAATTGTTAACGCAGCTATAAAGAAAAATGTTCGAATATTATAGGGTGTCAGACGCAAATCAGCAGTCAAAGAGGGCACTTAACGTGCATGCCTGTGTTTTGTTTCCTGTTCTGAACTCAAAAATTACTCATTTCATTTGCTATTCTACTCAACGCTAGAAGTTTTTTTTCTCCTTTTTTTAATTTTATTTTCTCCATATGTTGTTATATTGTAATAAATTGACTTGTTTCCACCCATTGATAACAAAGCAGATGAAAAATAGAGTCCGACAGAAATATATTCAATAAGAAAGTGAACTTAAGGATGTCAGCAAAGTCGAACACAACGATGAATGGAACACAGCCACCAAGCTGTGCTTCAGTAATCCTGCAGCACAGGAAATTGGAGAAAACCTTCGCTTACTGCTACTTGGAATCCTTTAATCGGAATGATCGTCTACAAGACAAAAACTATGAGAAAGGCAACTGACGTTATGGTAGTTTTTTTTTGCCATAGATATGCAAATTACTGTAGCTGGGTGATTTTATTGTTGCGGTGGGACGACTTGATACCACATTAAATTGCTTTCTTTCAATATATTTTCTAAGCAAGCACTTGTTCCTTACCTGAGGGGAAAAAAATCTCTCAGCCTCACCGTAAAAAAATTTTTTCCTAACTTTGCGAGCTTCTTCATTTCCCACGATGCGGTAATGCAATGTTAGTTTCAAAGCTCCACTTGTTATTTTCACTTACCGGCTAAATTAATACGAGCCAGGTTGGCTCTTTTGTTCAAAACCTCTCCTCCTTTAATATTAAAAAAAATTACGCCGCTGGATTTACTTTAGTTTAAAAGGTTTTGCATAGGTTTATATTGGCTGAGGGTACTATCGGAAAGAATTCTGTTTCACAATTCACAATGTCAGTGTGGAAAAAAATGTAACGTTCTCAAAGGAATGATGTATGTAAAAAATTCTCAACAAACAGGACGAAACACAGATCGAACAAGTTCTACATCTGAGCAACATGTGATCTCTCGTGATTTCCGCGATGCAGAATAATTTCAATATTTACATTTCAAGCCACACTTTAATTTTACGTTAATTTGACTACATACAAAATCTTTTTCCCAATTCATTCGCAGGGGCGTAGCGTCCATATACGCACGTACGCCCGTGCGTACAGCTGAAATCTGGAAATTTTTTTTTTATTCCCTTATAGCATCTTACAAAATAGGACCGATTTTTAAATTTCGAATTATACTGGCGTTTGTGTTTGTCTTTCCAGTACCTTTTAATTACTCCATAAACAACAAGAAACGTTATTTGGCTTCCTAGATGTGTTAACTCCCTAGTTATTTTAGGAAGCCAACACCCGTCTAGCTTTAATTTTTATTTGATGCAAATGTCTTCTTTTCTAAATGTAAGAGCTAATAAAGTTGTTGTTGTTGTTGTTGTTGTTGTTGTTGTTGTAACGTAATGGTGGATTGAAACGGAAAAAAAAAAGCTCCACCCCATGTGGTCCTCGCCTTTCCCCAATCCCCTGTCCCGGGTTATTTTTGAGGAGAGATTACCTTTAAATGCTATGTGGCTTCAGAAATAATTGTACTCAACTCAGAACAGGAATATATACATGCAAAATGCAACTGAAGTCATTGACTGTGTAAATCCTCTGCGAGTTGAAATTCACAGTTTATCACAGTATTACCTGACACAGTTGTATCATGGCTCGAAAATCCATACATGATTACTTTAACGTGATCAACAAGACCACTGAACAAAGTGCAAATGCTGAAGGTCGAGGCCAACTCAGCGTCTTCATGCTGGAAGAGGAGTCTGTATCTTCCCTTTTTAGATCACCTCATCAACCAGCTTGATGAGCAATTAGTCAAACCTCTCCCTGGCTTCCAAGCGCAGCTTCTTATTCCTGGTCAGTTGTGTATATATATAAGCTAGTCATAGGGATGCCGCAGGAAAAGGTGACAGTTTGAGAACAGAACAGAGAAACGAAGCCACGGGCTTAAAAGCTACATATGTTGTTTACCCTACTGACGGCAAAGAGATCACTGCTCCTATGCTGTTAGCATAAAACAACATTAATTCGTTGATTCTATATATATTCCAGCGAAGCTCACTGAGCTAACAGAAAGAGCCGTTAATGATATCTTCAGCTGCTTCGGCAGTGACATGGAAATCTCTAAGGGCGAGTTCAAATCCGAGGTCAAAAGATGGAGGAAAAAGTGAAATGTGTGGAATAGATGGTAATGTGAAGCTGAAGACTTTGGTTGAGTCTCTTGATCATGGCAACCCTCAATTCTATCCCGGAGATTATGTTGCTAAGATAACATTGTCGACGAATCCTGTGTCAACTTGCACTAAGGAGCGTAGTTTCAGCAGTATGAAGAGATTGAAAACGCCCTTACGAAGTACCATGACAGACGGGAGATTAAACTCTATAGCAATTTTACACATTCACAAGCACAAGGACGTTGACCTTAATGATGTTATAACAGAGTTCACCCGTCTAAAGGGTAGACGTCTTGCCCTTTGCTTGTAAACCCCCTATTTTTACCATTGTTTTACCTCATTTTTTTGATGTAGGTTACCGAAAACTCTAGAGATGGGTAAAATAAACAACTAACTACTGCATTTTCCGTCGCATTTATTTACAAAAAAGTTCCGCGGAAATAGCTGGAAATGGCATTTCCGAAACCCTAAATTTCACAATTTTCTGTGGGAACATGCCCCCAGGTCCCCCTAGTTTGGGGCCTTCGGCGCTTGCAATTTCCGCGCTGTGCGTACACCTTCAAAATCTCACCCTACGCCCCTGATTCGTCCTTATTGCACAGATAGTCTGCTAAGCAATGTAATTGTTCTCTTTACGAAATATTACAGACTCCTTGTTGCATTCACCTGGCGAGACTGTACAGAATGAGTTTCCGTGGCACAAGTGATTCACTAAGTGGTCCTTAATGAGATCACGGGCGCTTTCCATTCGACCAAAAATTCCGAAATTTTCGAAACGGGGACAAATGGTACGAAAATTTCCTGGGATAAGTTCCAGAAAATCCGGAAATTGTTGAATTTTCGAAAAGCGAGCCATTCAACCGAAAGTTCCGGAAATTTCGAGACGAAAACCAAATGGAACAGAAATTTCGAGGAAAAATGTTCGAAAATTTGGGTATACCTCACGAGGTTGTCCTCTTTTTCGGAAACTATATGCAAATTCGCAATTTTCCTATTCAGCGCTAGTTCTTTTGGCCGCGATTACAGCGAGTTGGACATCTCGCGCAATTTTTGGTCTCCGTAAAGAGCTATAAAGGCTGCTGTTCACTGGTGCGTAAGCTTCAACATAGTCACCCGGACGTCTTGCTCAGAAATTTCTAAACAAAAGGCGCTAATTATCAACATTTCACTCTTTCTGTGTATGCTTGCCTTTGCCTAAGCACTAGTGAAAATCAGCTGTAAGCGTTTAAAATTACTGACTGCTTGTAATCATAACTAACAAAATAAAGTTAAAATTGACAAAATCATCACAATTCATGAAGGCAAAACGAGAATCAAAGTTTACTGTCGCTCTTTAATCCTTGCGCTACGAAAGCAGAAAACATGTTATTAAACGAAATGGATCATTGTGGAAATACGTTCTTCGCTTTTTGATAACAACGATAAATATAGCGACTTTACGCGTCGTTTAACTCACCCTTTTTCCCACGCACTTCTACATGTACGTTTTGCAGACATTCCAATGGTCAATTTGTCACAAAATTATACAACTTCATACCTTGGTTGCATCTGTACATCGTGATCTACATCGATTTACTAAGTTTGTGTCGTAAAACAAATTTAAATTCTGAGCAAAATTAAAATTGCTGTAACGAGTCAGATTTAATTATACTAGATACACAGGCGCCGTTAATGAATTTACGTAGCCTCTGGCCAACAACACCCAGCATGTCGCAACATGTCGCAACATGTCGCGACACGTCGCAGCAGGGTGGCCAAACGTACGCAAGATGTTCCTTCCAACAATGTTGCGTTTAAATGTTGCGATCGTTTGGCCGGGGCTTTACATGCACTTGTTCTACTCATAGGTCTATAGGCTGTTAAATCGTGGATAATGCTACCAAAATTCTTGGGAGTATGAAAGATATAACACATTATTTTCAAGAAAATGCCCACACTTTAAAATTGGAAAGACAAGTTTCGGATACTCCGTATCCATCGCGCTCAGTTTCAAGATGTTTACAAGTGATAAAGATTAAATGTGAAAAAGGGTGATCGAAAATTACAATACTAGAATAAGATCGCTAATCAAATACAATGTGTGGAAAAAAAAACATCACACAATACCTGAGGGGAAATGGCCCACATGAAATAAATAATTATAGACTAAAGAAAAAAAAAGGAGAGAAAAACAATATATGAATAAAGTTAAATTGAACTAAAAGTGTTAAAATACATGCTTGAGCTGTTTATTGATCATGAGCGAGGGTCGCTCCCATTCTATGTTAAGGGTTTTTTTGATTTGGAGTTGAAAATACGTGGGAGCCGAGTCCAGAAGGGAAAAAGAACTGAGTCTTCAAACATAAATTCTCACTTGACTCAGAACTCTTTAAGACTCCTTTTAATGCATAGAACTCAGGGCTTCCGTCTGGCTTAATGCAATTATAAAATGCACGTGATCGCCACAACATGCTGTAAGTCTTTTTATAGCCGTATTCAAATCAATGTAACAGAAGGGACGGCCAAAGTCTAAGGTTCTTGTAGAGAGAACAATAGGGATTAATAAAAATAATAGATATTTGTTAATTGTCCAGGCACCCAGCATAATGGAAAATATTGCATCCAGCTTGGCCCGATAGTCGAAGGCCTAATTATTAATGCCAGGAATAGAGATCTACTACTTTTGCATTGGAATCCGGCACTCGAAGGATTAATAGAGTAACAAGTACAGTTTTTATTTTTTTTTTTTAAGAATTTGGCAATTATCATGTGACTGCCGCCAGAAATTTCATTAGTACGTTCTTCCGTCACTGAACTGACATTGACTTGGAAACAAAAGGATTGTTTTTAGCACACATAATTTGCATCCGTCGGTTATTCTAGTTCAGTTCGAGAAGTTTTGCTGGGCGTTGCATTGCACTTTGTGTCTTCTTGTGTTACCAGGCGTGTTCGAACTAACTTCTACATACGGAATCATGACGATCTCTTTTGCCTTGTTTTGCATCATACTGGGACTTGGGGCTGCCAACGGTAGGTTTAAGTTCCTCTTTATTTATCCTGATCGCTTATTAAAACTCGCGAATAGATATGTGGTCTTACCCGCGCTTTGTGAGTGACAAAATCTGAAACTTGACCTGCCAGATAAGCTCGTTTAGTAAAATCTAGTTTAAATACTAATATTTCACATTGAAGACAATTTCAAGATATCACTTCCAGAGCGAACTTTGAACAGAGCCGTTTCTAAAACACTCCCAAGATACATTTCATACACCGCTGATTTGGAAGTTCGTCACACGGTGACGAAAAAATTATCATCTGAGATCGAATCCTCTGGAGATAGTGAAATATTAAATGGAATCATCTCCAGTACAGAGGGTTCACTAATTAAATACATGGAGCTGCACGTTCACCGCATTAAAAGCATTGAAATTGTTGACCATTAGAGGAATAATTGATAGTATTACCAACAGTTAGCGACGTGTTTTCATTTACTTAAACTCTTGCTCTTGGCACGCCAAAAATGTTTCATAACGGTCAACTTTGGAAGTTGATATGTTGTAAGTACTGCGTAAATTGTTTGCACTTCAAGAAGGAAATAGTACAAACACGTGTATTTATGCAGACGGTTTCATTGTTGCGCTTCGACAAGCTACAAAGGCGGGAAAAATTATACATGTACATTTAAGTTATCGTGATCACAGCTTCAATTAAAGGAAAGCAATAAATCAGACCATTCTGTTCACGGTATTTTCAATATTGTATGATTCTGGAATGTTGCGAAACAGTAGAGTCGCTCATTAAACCGGATTCATGAGAACGAATCGTGCATGGTTGATGATAACATTGATCACGGCGAATAAATATTCCACTCAACATTCCACTTGTCTTTATTTAACATTGCACTTGAATGTTTCGATATTTTCAGTAAAGACTCGTAGGCCTTGTTATGATCAACGTCGTCCTATTCTTTAGTTTTTGCGTATCTTGACTCACTTCATCAGATCTAAAAATGACTCATAGAAGCGTATGTGCGTTAGGCTACCCCTTTCCGTGCACATCTGTTTGCTAACCGACATTCCTGGGAAATGAAGTCAGAATTAAAGTGAATATTAAACGTCTAATTACGCAAAGCAACCGACGAAGCGTAGGATAGCTTTATTTCATAACTTAAACTCAATCTTTATCGCGAAATTAAACTTTTCAGCTGTGGAATCTTTAGCAGATCGGCCCGAGCGCGACATAGTCCATGTTGGCAAACGAGGTCCTCGATAGTCCTCCATGTCAGCGCGAATCACCTGTCTTTAGGTTTTCATATTAGGACTTGTTCTATAGAGTACTTAATCAGTTCTGCCGAGCCCAGACGAAAAATTCAGATATTACTCTTCTAAAGGGATGGTTAAGTTGATAGGACTGTTGTAGAAGGAGAAAATGAAGCATTTGGGTGTTTGAGCGAGACGTGCGCGTTAACTCGTCCATGCCAAATGACATATATGTTCATGGTCATTAAACAAAACACTAAAGCATAATCCGCAAGTACCAACCCCGTCAAGTGGATGCTTGTGTACAGACACCTTTGCGGATGAGACAATGATTGATTGTCACCTATTGCAACGGTTGTTTTTCATAGCCGTGCTCACTGCTCCGAGCAATAAGGACTGAAGAGCTGACCGCTGATCATCAAGGTCGAATGTATGTTTATTGTTTCGTTCGTCCACATTTCATAAAACTAAAATTTCGTTTTGTGATAAATGCGCCTACATAATATAACATTCTTATATACTTTTTCCGTTTGAAAATAGTGCAAAAATGCATTTATGTTTCTCAATTGTTTAATAACAATATTTAACAGTTATTCGCCGTGGACGGATGAACATTGTTGAATATTTACAGAGACGAAGTCGACTTAAATATTCACAAATGTTCATAATGTTCAAAATGTTCAAAATACCTGAGGCATTTTTTTAAGTATAATTTTCAGACGTGAATAAAAAATGCTTCAAAATAACAGACCAACTCATGGAAACACAACGCAATAGCTCGTTCACAGTATACGCATACCTCAATGTGCGGCCGTAGTGTTAAAATTAAACTTACATCTTTTGTGAAATAATTTAGTCATCGATTTAGGCAGTAGAAAATCTAAAGATGCACTACGGAAGAGAAATTCATACCGTACCGTTGTTTCATCGTCGTTGCCTCATGCACAGTTGTACTCTTCGTCTAAAAATGAGTAGCATCGGAAGAAAGGTACATTTCGATAACTTAACATACACACGATCTACAAAACCAATGCGCCACTGGTCTTTACAATTCTTTTAAGAATACGTTGAATACCAGCCTTAACAATATTTTAGCCCAAAGGAGATGGCACTTATTCCTAGAATTCCCCACGTTCTTTTAAAACATCTTGGACTTTGGGTGATTCCATTCGAATAAATGAAATTCAAAAACCGTCCACCGAGTTTTTTGATAGCTTAGCTTATATATAGCAATCGTGATTTGAAGATGCTGGCGATTTCTCGACTGAGAATGCCATTGCTGCGCACTGTTTTTGGAAAGTATAAAACTGTTATTTATTCCGGTGGAATAAATTGGCATAACTTGGTCTAGCTAGTAAAACTAGCTAGTAAAACTATTCTAGCTAATAAAACTATTCGATCGACAATCAAAACATTGCTCTTATTAAATCTCAATGTCCCTATGAAACTTAAGATTCTTACAAAAAGGCGAACTAAGAAAACAATTAGATTATTCGCTCCATATCTCTTTACTTGATAGTTGACTCGGGCTGGGCCCTCGTCAACTATCACGCGCTATAATTCACCACTAAATTTTCTCCGATTCTTATTGTTTTGAATGGATCACGTGACGCGACAATGTTCATCCGCGGAGAGACACCATCAGCTCATAATGCCCGCCCGAGAAAAATACCCAGATTGATAGTACTCGTCCGTGAATTTTTTCTGTAAACAAGCGGGTTTATAAAAAATAAACAATTGAAATTCTGATAAGTGTTTTTCATTTGCTTTTTTTTTATGTCTGTTTTCTTTTTCACATTTTACATTTCCCTATCACGAATTTCATTTAAAATAATTAGTTGAAAATTATTCAATAGGATTTTTTAACTGGCGCGTGGAAAAAAAAAATAGTGGTGAACAGTAAAGACAACAGAGTGTTTCTGTCTTGGAACTATCGGCCTTGTAGATGCCCCTTGGAAATTTGATGTTCTTAAAACTAGCATATTTGCCCTCGAAACTTCGCTTCTCCGGAAAATATTTGTTTTAAGAACATCAAATTTCCGCGGGGCAACTATCAGGTGACAGTTCCTCGACAGAAACACTATTGTTTAAATAGAAATCTCGAGCTGATAATCTAATTGTTTAATAGAAATATAGATTACTTCATGGAAAGTGCTTTGTACGGTATTTACGCACGAGTTTTCTGATACAAAAACAACGAGTGCGTAAGTACCGTACAAAGCACTTTCCATGCTGTAATTTGTTTATTTTATACTAACTGAGATTTTCACCCTCAACCAGATTTTCACCCTTCATTCGGCAGAACAAATGTCAAGTTATGCTTTTATTCCGTCTGAGTGCAAACACTTTGTCGCTTCTTTAAAAACCTAGGGTAAATATTTTTCGTACAGAATGTTTACCTGGTCATCAGTCAATGCTTCAGCTGCGTTTGATTTGTTTCCTTTGCCTCGCTTTTTTTTTAAAGTCGTTTGCTTCGAGCTTTCAAACATTTCCTTGCTTGGTAAAACTCTCTGTCGTCGATAATGCTTACGGCATATTTGCCTTCTTTAAGCAAGCTAACCTTAACGTCTCGTCGGGTTTTTGCTCGAGTCCTTTTGTTCTGCTGTTCCTGGATGTACTTTTCAATGAGCTTATCTAAAGCGATAAACCTATTCGAACTTTCCGACATTGCCCGTGGTTTATAGCTAATTTGCGAGAAAACTGGAGTAAACTTGTGGAAGCTCTACAAACTTCTGTGAATAAAGATTAAAGAGGCGCCAACAACAACGTGAACGCTTTGCAAACTGACTGATTCATTTTGACAGCTGATTTCTGATTGGATGAAACGCTTTTCCCACGTGTGAGAAAGTCGTTTCGCGATTGTGATTGGATAAATAAATTTCCGTATGAGTTTTTCTTGCGATCGATTCTATGCGAAAATCTTGGTATGTATGAAATAAACACGATTTTTAACCAATCGGTGCGCGCATATTTTCTTTGGGCTATTTTCTACAAAAATGTACACTAGGAGGAAATTTCATAGCGGCTTGAAGAGATCTCCTGCTCTTAGATAATGTAAATAATATTCGGTAAATGAATACAACTGAAGATGGAACATGACTGAACGACCCATTGAACTTTAGGTTTTTACGTGTTTCCATCGAGTTAAAGCAACACGAGAGGAAATGTGAGAACGCGAGACCTAGGGAACACAGGAAAAATGTGGAAAATGGAAAATATCGCGAGAAAAAGGAAAGAAAAGAAACTGTATAGTTTGATTATCAAAATGTAAATTCTCTTTGCTCGCATCATTATATTAATTACGTCAACGACTCGTGCTAGTTTCGGGTTTCCATCGAGTTATAGAGGTACGTCTTTTATTAAGCGACGCGCGCTCTCTTGCAAGATTTTTTTCTAATTTTTTTTATTCCCACAGCTCATATGCATGATGGCATGAACACAACCCAGTGTCACTCGTGCCTCGAGGATGACTTCGATTTGTGCGTGAATCAATCTACAGTCCAAAATTGCACGTCCCCTACCACTGAGAGCTGTTTCTCGGCTGCTGGAAGATACAAGTTCACCAATGGCTCTACAGTTGTCCTTGCCAGTGTTGCCAGAGGTTGTATTGCCTGCCCAAGTAAGATAAAGATTGTGTTATCATTAATAATATAAGCTATTCAACAAAACTTCGACGAGCGGTTAGCGATGAAAACAATAGCTTTAAAGGAAGCTCCCCATAGCGGCGACTTTCAGCTATTTTCAGTCATTTTCAGTGTTGAAAGTGAAAAGCTACCGAGGCTGTATTTAATGACTATTTACTGGATCTAAAATGAAATATCTGTTATTTAAAGAGTGATTCAACCTCGTCAGTGCGAGCATTCGGCGGCCAGAATAAGCGCCGTATACAGGAGTTCAATTGCGCAAGATCAAACTTCATTGTGGTACTAAAACTGGGTCCTAGTTTGTAAAGTCGAAGTTTTGGAAAGCACACGCAAGGAGTCCATGGCTCCTGCTACCCGCATAATTATTTCTGCCTCCCTATTCCTCCCTCCGTTGTCACAGTGCTACAAAAGATATTGCCGGATATTTTGTAAATAAGAGATATATATTTGGCTTGATGCCTTTGTAGCTGCCATATTGGAACAGATATTTTCTTTCCCCAAAATTTTATTTGATAGATTCTTGGGAATGATTATCTTCTGGTGTTTTTTCATTACTGCAGACGTCACAGAAGGCTGTAAAAACTTCAAAATATTCTTTGATGCACGTGACGGTTTGTCCTTGCTGGATTGTAACATAGTCTGCTGCAGGGGTGACCAATGCAACAACCAGACCGTTTCGTTGCAGCCAACTGAAGCAACTCCTACAACTCCTACAACTCCTACAACCAGTGCCATGTCAAACACTAGCACTACTGATGAACCTACAACTGCAGGACATCCGAGCCGCTATAGCCCTACAACTGCAGTGTTGGCCTTTGCAACCATTATTGGTGGTTTTTTCTTTTAATTCAGAAACATTTTAAGACCGTTTCAAGACAAGCAGCCATTTTTTTGCTATTATTGTTATTAATTGCTATTTCTAGGTGTATGACTTTTAACGTCATGTGTGTTGACTTTGTTACAGTAGTAAATTCGAAATAAACACAATATTAACAGACGTAGTGCATCCTTGTTCCAGCGTGCACACGCCTTCCGCCTGGTCCGCTAAATTCTCGGCTTTTAATGTTCGACTTGATCAATATATTTTTCTGATGAAGTAGGCACTATAATCATCTTGGTTAGGCTCGGAGTAGTGTTAATTAAGCCAGGATGCGATACCCCCTGAAGAAACTGTATTTTGACCCACCAAATGGACCTCATTCTTGCTTGTACATCCAACGCCACTTTGTTCCTCAAAGTTCTACCATCAACACGCTTCCCCCCAGGGTGGGTTATCTGTTGTAGGCCAGTTTAAGTTTCTCACCTCTGAAATCTAATCGAAAAAGCGGAATGGGAGGGAGGGGAGCAACCTGACATTTTGGCCCCTCCCTGCGACGCTATGTCCGAGTGTATTGAACCTCTTTTAGTTAAAGGTTTGTAATCGTACGAATAATTGACGACATCGGGAGATGGCGTTATCTGGAGTGCGCGTTGATTGAGTCTCGAGTATAACTACAGATAGAACTGGACGACACACAAGTCATTTCCGAAACAAACTTTGTCATTACTGGATTTTGGTTTTAAACAAAATGCAGCTCGGAAAAGGAACCTATTCAGGCTAGTCATAAATCAAACTAGGCTTATTTCGGGCCAAATATCACAGTGTTTGCGTCATACATGCATTTGGTTAGCACGCATACAGTCGTGTCAAGGCTGGTTTTCACTACACATATTAAAAGCAAGAGCACAGGTGGACTTACGCAGACGCAATAAGACGTTGATAATTAACTCCTTCTTTTATCCAATTTCCCAATAAAAGGCGGTTGTCATACTCATCATATTTGCCCCCGAAAATCTGTCAAAATTGGCCGTTTTTTGATACCTTTTTCTAGCGCTATAGCTCTACACTTTGCAGAATCTTTACTGCAGCTTCCAGAAATCGTTACTGGCTCTTAGCAGAGATTTCAGTGCGTGTGCGAAACGTCTACAAAGGTGGTTTTCACTAACGCATAGGCATAACCAATATACAGACGTGCAGTGCGGAGCTGCTAAGTCGCGCCCTTTGTTGGGAAATTGTCCTAACAAAATGAAATAACCATCATCAATTTTCTGAGTCTGCGTATATCGGTTTATGCTTCGATTATTTTGTATCGTCATTTTGCGAGAGGCCTTTCTCGCCATAAGACAGTCCATCGCTGCTTAAATTCGTTCCAGCTTTTATTTGTTTCTGTAGCGATCGTGGTGATCGTATGGAAACAATGAATCCCTCAAGTTTTCTGGAGCGATCGCAACGATCATATGAAAATCAACCTTAACACCAAGGTAACTGAACTTGAACAAACCCGGATTCATTAGCTACTGCCCTGACACACTTAAATATCTATTTACCTCAGGCAAATAACTCTTTTACACACATTGAGTTGAATGATAAGTATTATTTTCAAACTTACAATTGTTACGTTTCTTAGCAATCAGTTTTTGAGACGCTTTTTTACGATTCTGTTTCCTGTTTGCCAGGTTCTTATGAAGTGTTCTCTTGTGTTGTTTTGTGTCTTAGTGAAATCCGTCCTCAGGAGGCAACACAGCTCCGAATTCCCGATTTGGTTTGGACGCATAAAAGTAGCCATGCAATGAGATGTTGGGAGCTCTAACGTGTTCTAATTATTAGAGAAATAAATCGTCATAAAAAGCGTTTGTTGCTTCAGATTCCTCTAGGACCATCATAGTCACGAAGTATCCAACAAATATGCAGGTTTAAACATGTTTCTTTTTTTCTTTTGCCGGAAAGTTTACATCTGTTCCCAAATATGTCTTAACTTCTACTCTCCAGGAAATTTCCTAACCAACTGAATTTGTCAAAAAAAAGTCAGTGGACTCATCAACCGAATTATCAGGAACTAAATTAATAACCTTAGGATGTGGTTCGAAAGCCATATCTACTCCTTCATTGGCGATTGGATGGAGGGGGTATTGCTGATAAAGTTGTGAGTCAGAAATTCCAATTTATTTATTTGTTTATTTATTAAGCTTCGGCCTACTATTACACATAAAGAAAACAAAAAAAAAAAACAAAAAACAAAATGGCCAGGGGAGCCGCTACAGCTTAGCCAATTACAGCGGCCCCCTTAGATATAATTAAGAGGCAAAATTATACAATATATATAAATCTAAATCTAGTAAAGGGAGCTTAAAAGCAGCAATGTGGTGGGCGCGTTAAGGTCTTAGCGGTATTGCACTTTGGGCAAATTGTCCGCCACGTCCTTATATCTTCTTGATCAAAAATATCTACAGCGTTTGTATAATATTTTAGTAAGGATCTCTTAAAAGCAAGGGGTGTTTGATTGTGTTCCTTAAGACTTTCAGGCAAAACGTTCCAGATTCTAGCACATCGGACAAAAAACGAGCGTTGATAGGAGAGAGTACGGCATTTCTTAGGTATATAAGTGACAGAGCTATTGCTAGAATATCTTGTTATTCTGACCGGTTGCCTAGCAACCGGTAGAGCATCACTATTTACATATATTAAATTATTTACAGCTTTGTAAAAGAAAACAATGTCCAAATACTCGTGCCAGAAGGATAGTGGAATTAAGTTGGTCATCAGAAGCCTGGTCTTGTATGGAACGTCACAGCGAAAAGGGAGCCTCAGGATGTACTTTGTCGCGCGTCGCTGAACAGCTTCCACTTGCTTCAGCAGGCCTACTGCCTGGGGAGACCATACTTGGGAGGCGTAGCCAAGTTGGCCACGGACGATAGACAGGAACAATGTTCGGCGTGTCCTCATAGATTGTATACTCTTCGACGCCCGCCGGACAAAGCCAAGAAGCTTATTTGCTTTGGTGCATTGCTCATAGATTTGTTTGTCCCAGGAAAGGTCGCTCGAGACCCACACACCAAGATCCTTCTCAGATTCACAGGTTTCTAAGACAGCGCCATTGATTGAATACTGAAATGCCTGTGGACTTTTCTTTCTAGCTATTCGCTGGCATTTACACTTTTTCTTGTTGAATAAAAGACCGGATGATTCGGACCAGTCAACCAGACTGTTGAGATCTGCTTGCAATGCAGCACAGTCAGTGGCAGAGTTGATCGTTCTAAGAACTTTAGTGTCATCTGCATAGCATGCGGCTGTAGAAGACGAAACAGTGTCAGGGAGGTCGTTAACAAATAGCAAGAACAGCATCGGGCCTAGCAAGGACCCTTGAGGTACACCGGAAGTGACTGATAGCTGTTCAGATGTGGCGCCAAGGACTGTCACACGTTGTTTGCGATCATCTAAGTATGATTTGAACCAATCGTGCAGCGAGCCGGCGATTCCAAATTGGCAAAGCTTATCAAGCAATTTGGCATGATCGACTTTGTCAAACGCCTTACTCATATCGAGATAAATAACGTCCGTCTGCCTCCCAGCGTCGAGCTGCGCCCCTATGTAGTCAAGAACGCTGGTTAGTTGAGTAACGCAGGACCTGCCAGCTAAGAAGCCATGTTGGAAGAGGCTTATCTTGTGATGTAAGTGATCTTTCAGTCCCGCTAATACACAGCGCTCAAGTACCTTTGAGATAACAGGGAGAAGGGAGATTGGGCGATAGTTCTCAACGAGCTCACGTTTCCCTGTCTTGAAGATTGGGACCAAGTTTGCGAGCTTCCAGTCTGAAGGAACCACTCCTAGCCGCAGGGATTTGTTGAACAACTTCGTGAGAGATGGTGCGATCTGTTCAGCGGTTTCTTTTAATAGACGGGAAGGGATTCCGTCAGGACCCGTTGCCTTATTTACATCCAGCTGCCTTAAATAGGCCAAAACCTCTGTGACTGAGATCTGTAAGTCAACAAATAGAGGCCCATCTAAAGGCGATGGCCGTGCTGGATGCCCCCGGACCTCTGAAGGAACAGAGAATACAGACGCGAAGTACGAGTTGAACAAATCTGCAATCCGTCTAGGCGTTGACGCTTGACTACCCGGTCCATTCAGGTCACAAGATGACATAAACTCTGGAAAACTGCATGATTTGTTGGTGAGTCTGAATATAGACCAAAAGCGTTTAGGTCTGCGGGCTAGGTCAGAGTCCAGAGATCCAAAGTAATGCTCTCGGCTTTCTTGGATCAGGGCCTTCGCTTTTTTTCGCAGCTCTTTGTATTTTTGATGCTGTTGCTCGTTTGCCGTCGATTTCCTTAGCTTCAGCCGGGCTGTCTCTTTTTTCCGTAAAATATGGATGATTTCCCCAGTGATCCAAGGAGGGGTGTTCCTGCCTTTAATTTTCTTAGTTGGAATATAGTCTGATACGACACTCATAAATGCATCCTTCCATTCAATCCAGTCAAGATTGATGTTTCCACTGTCCCGTACAAGGTTGCATAAGTTGATAGACTCGAGCGCACGCCTTAGTCCTTCAAAGTCCCCTTTCCGATAATCGTATACCATTCTATTCACTTTATGCTGAGCCTTCGCGGAAGTGCGAAACTCAAAACACACCACACCATGGTCGGTAAAAACGCCGGATTCTTGCGGGCTCAACACTTCGCGCACGTGAACGTGATCAGGCACGCTTGTGATAACGAGGTCTAAGACCTTATCGCCACGGGTAGGAATGGAATTCATTTGCGTCAAAAAGTGACCATTCAGTATATCCAAGAACGACACCTCTCTAGTGCCTTTGTTGTTTTCTAAAGAGTCCCATGAGATCTTCGACAAGTTCATGAATTTCGACAATTTCGACAATCTCACGGCAAAACTAAACCAGCCAGAAAGTACAACCTCCGAGATGCCCGTCTTCCGGCTTCGGGAAGGCTTAATGAATATGAAGGGGTACAAGTTCCCGGAGCAGAATGATATCGTCTGATGTTTCGTGCACCTGCGAGAAGCCAAGACCCCTTCTCCCAACAGGGAGCGATTGTTATGCTAGATATTCTACGATTTCAGAAAAGACAGCTTACTGACTGATCTCATGTTTCAGTGTTCTTTCACTTTGTGTTGTTGTTGTTGTTGTTTAACCGCCATCTTGGCAAGACATAAAGCTCTTTCTTTTCTTTTCCTAATTATGAAACAGAACTATGGGAAGGTAACCGACCAATAGCAAACAAATAACGATGAAAGCCAAATAGAAAACGAAAATCCCCGATCTCTGAAATGAAGCAACCTGGTTATGAACATGACCTATCAAATTTTATAATGATCTTGGACTGTATGCTCTCAGATCGAGTATTTTAACATACCCATCAGGGTCTTGTTGTCAGTGTCGCGATTTCTTCCTTGCAGTGTTGCGGTATGTCAGTATTGGAATGAATAAGAAAGAAACATAAACGTCACTTTCTCCACTCTTGATTTACTCTTATTATCTGTTGGCTTCACACTGGAAGCTAAGTTCGTTTCAAGTGAGTACGGGACTCAAGTGCACTTGAAAATCTTAAAACTTGGCTTCGCACCTGATAACAAAGTACATTATTTCAAGCAAAAGTAATCAAATTTGTTTTAGTAGTAAAATCGTCAAGTATATCACAAATGTCATTGTTCCGAAGTAAAATAGTGAGGCCTTTGCGACGGAAGAGGTTTTTTTTTAGTACGTTTCCTATATTTAATTTTTCTTAACTCAAAGGTTTTTAACCTTACGAGAAATACATATTCAGTCGACTCCGGATAATTCGAACCTTCAAGGGAAATTGAAAAAAGGTTCGAGTTATGGGGAGTTGAGAACAAATGACCGGAAATAAAGAAAGAAATGGTGTTTAATGGTTTTTTTTTTTTTTTTTTTTTTTTTTCTATTCATGCAGTGTACATTTTAATCAAATTTAATTACAGAGTAGAGAAGTCGAGTGAAAGTAAAACAATGCATCTCTACATTACTGTATATAAATTGGAACGTAACGTAATGTAAAAAAACGTATAATAAAGGAAAGCAGCAGGGAGAAGTGTGCACTGTAAAGGTTTTTTTAAAGAGAACAATGTCAGGCTATTGGTACAAAGTTCATACGATTTCCGGCTTTTTCAAAGTTCATGCGATTTCCTTTTATCTATTCATGCAGTGTACATTTTAATCAAATTTAATTATACAGTATAGGGAAGCCGAGCGATAATGGAACAATACATTTCTTATATACATTTCGCCGATAAAAGTAAAATATAAAACTTTAAGCTAAAAAGCTGTTAAAATTATGAGTCTAAACGTTTTCGATCTGTTTGATCATCATCATGATCAAACATCATCATCATATCATCATCATCATCATTATCATCAAACAGATCGAAAATGTTTAGACTCATAATTTTAACAGCTTTTTTACCTTAAAGTCTTATATTATTAATACATTTCTTAATTTCGTATAAGCTCAGGGGCACCCAACGGATTGTTTCGGTAAATTATCGGTTCGGAGGGCCTTTAATCCCCTCTGATTTTCTTAAGAGAATTGTCACCTCGAACTTTCGTGGTATAAGAAATGTGTTGTTTTCGGATTGTTAAAAATGTCGTTTTGGGTACCGGAAAAAGGCCAGCTATCATTTTCGGAAAGGCGATAAGACCTAAGGTTTTCGGGAAATGGACAAAAAAGCCCTAATAAATTCGAAAATACTCAAGTTCTTCTAGAATAACCGCACAGATAATTTTTTTTTAAGCGCGACCTAAAATTAACCTACAGAACTTTAAAAGTACTGCAGATAGCCTAAAACAGCGATTAAAAGCATTCGAGACAAAACGGTCGTTGGGTTCCCTTGCAAGGACTCTGTAAGCTGAACTGACACGTTTTGTGTAGTGTAAAAGAAAAAAGGTTCACACGGCTGCTTCAAAATAAATTTAATCTTTTGGACTACAGTACACTGTTTGTTTTGACTTGTCACGGATTGACAGGCATGGTTCGAGTTATCGAGGGTAAAATTATGTAGAAAATGACCTGAAGGGAAACGAAAATTGCTTCGAGTTAGTGGGAGGTGCGAGTTATCGAGGGTTCGAGTGACGGAGAGTAAAATTACAGTAAATGTATGACGGAAATCAAGGGGAAATCGATTGTGGTTCGAGTTGGCGCGAGGTTCGAGTTAGCGAGGGTTCCAGTTAACCGGAGTTGATTGTAGGTACTTTGTTGTTGACGAGTGCATAGCAGCAGTACAAAAGAACAAGCGGCATCTTTTATATTTCTCTAGAATGGCTAAACAAGGCGTAGGGCTTTAGCTAACCGATACATGGACCCGCTATGGAAAATGCATTTCCGTGTAACTCGTCCAATGTTCAACGAAGTTATTCGGGTGCACTTGGTAACAGAACTTTAGCTTCTCTGCAATTTGTAGAACCGCATTTGGTACCGGATGATATGAAAAGCGATAGTTTAGGCTGTCTCTGAAAATGAAATTCCAATAAGATTATCAGTTTAGCCATTTGTATAGGCTTTTCTTTCCTTTCTATGTAAACTAATATAAAAGAATGTTCCATGGAGTCCTTCAAACTCTAGCCATCCAATTTGAATTTTTTGATGGATCTCAGCTGGCAAGATGTTTATCGGTCCGTTCATCGTGGCTTTAAGTTTGCTTCCACTTCCTGTTGGTCAAGTGTTTTCTCAAGTGTGGTGTAAACCATACTTGGCGGCGCAATTGAACTACGAACGTTTCCTGGGTTACTAAGTAAAGTTCAAGTTAGTACGTTTTACCTCTTCACACTCAAAGTAGGTTCCAAGTGCACTTAGATTATGCTTACAAGCTCTAGTGTGAAGCCACCAATCGTTTGCATCCACTCTGAGTAGTTTTAAGGTTAGTGATCATTTCTTCATCGGGATGACACTGCCCGTAACTATATGATGACTGAGTTGCTAAAGAGGCTGTGAAAGAAACTAAGAGACGAGTAGTACAATTGTCGTCCTTCTCAAATTCCCTGTCTGCATTTGGGTGACTTGTATGACACGGCCCAGGCCACGAAAACCGTTCCTCGGTGGAGGCATATATCCCGTGTACAAAAGCGCGCCGAAAGCTGGAATGACATGGGTCACTTCTTTGTCGTTTTATTCTTATTACCAGTTTTGATGCATGATCAGCTAACGTTCGTTAATTTACCCCAAAATCTTGATTCCCTCCTACACGTCCCTAAAAATAATTACGATTAAAAAGTTTGGGAACAAAGAAAAGAAAAAAAGATATATAAATTGCATCCGTTTTAGGCAGTGTCCACATTGCGCAGGAGAAATTGGAAAACGCAGCTTAATTTCTACGGTTAGGCCTAAACATCCACACTAATCCATCACGAAAACGGAACTTTTCGGAAACGCCCTTCAAAATGGAGGAATTTGAAATCGCCGCAGGCTTTTCATTTTCGTGTGGACGGAAGACATTTTGAAAACGGAGCTTTTCGGAAACGATGATCATGTGATTTCCCTGACCGGGTTTTGCTGAGACACAAACCCAAAATGACCGATGGCTGTTGCTTTTCCTAATTCATGCGTTGTGGTGTGGACGAAAAACATTTGATGCGTTTTCAGAGTGAAACCTCCGTTTTCAAATTCCTACGGCGTTGTGTGGACTGTGGCGGGGCCTTAGTCTCTGCTGACGCAGCTTTGTTTTGTCGAATGCCTCGCGAATCCCGAGATTGGTTGACCAAATGTGATTACACTGCGTTGTTTAAGTCATATCTTGCAGGCCTTGATGCACATGGTCTGCACAAGATTTTGAGTTCCCTTCGAATGTCTCTTTTGAACAAAGCGTAAGCTATCGGGTTTACAGACGAATTAACAACGGCTAGCAAAAGAATGACATTTATAACCTCTTGTGTTGGCTTCGAAGAGTTAACAAGAAAACGAATAACGCTGTACAGCTCTACACAGTAGCAGGTCAGAAAAACTACGAGTACTATTATGATGACTCTAGCAGCTGAGAAATATCTTGGTTGTCGGTGACTGACTTGATTAAATCGCAGCTGAGCATGGAGACGAGCATTTTGCAGCCAGTACCTTCTGGCAGTTATGATTATTTGAATCGTAGCTATTAGCAGAAACAAACAAGGAAGAATCTCCAATAAAATCATTTTGCTAAAGATGAGAGATTTGTCTTCCATGTCACATTTGCCCAAAGCCGTGCATAACGCTGGAACAGAGTCGAGAGCAATGGGAATGCTCCAAGCTAACGCCACGAGGAAAGCTGCTCGACGCGAAGTCATCCACGAAACATACCTCAAAGGCTTGATAATGGCGATGTAGCGATCAACTGTCATAGCACACAAGTTAGCCACAGAAGCATATATCGCTAGTACGGCTATGGTATAACCTATTTTACACGTGCACATCGATGAGAGGACATAATTTCTACAGACGAAATCTGTGGGAACGATAGCAAGACCAACAACAAAATCAGCCAATGAGAGCGACAGGACAAACCAGTTTGGTAGCACGTGTAACTGCATCCTTGAAATGATAACAAACATAACCAAGCCGTTTCCAAGGATTGCGACGCCGCTGGCAATCCATCCAATGATATAAAACCAAGACATCGCCGTTTCTAGCATTTTTGAACGACGCACGCTACCAGGTTAAATCTGAGGAATGGCCGCAGCGTTTTACTGGTGCTGTTCCTTTCCAGCCTCAGAGCTAGGATAAAAGGAGGATTATTTAATCATCATCAGCAACCACTTTGCTTGTAGCCTTAATCTAAAAGCTGGGTTTCTGTTTTAAAACATTAGAGTCCTTATCATTGCGGAGACAATTCTTGAATATAAATAGCGCAGCAGGGGTTTGTATATGGTCAGTGAAAATTAAAAGCATTCGTAAAATATACCCTTTGTAAAATAAACAAAGAAATAAAGCAAACAGAGAAAACAAGAACAAAAGGATTAAAAGGTTCGCCAATATCTGCCGCTTGAAGCTGGCCCGCGGCCACTGTCATTATAGTCTTAATCAAAAGATGCATCAAGCCGGCTTGATAACATTATTGACTCAGAGTATTATTTATTGGTCAAAACACTTTCGTTCGAAGATAACTTCTTAAAACGAAACAATTTACCTGCAGGAAAAGAATATATAAATATATATGATTAAAATGCATATGCCGTAGACTTCCGAAAGTAACGACTTCCTCCCCTCCTCCCTCCCCGCCCCCTACACCACCATCACCCCCCGAAAGTAACGTAGAGCTCGTTAAGTTTAACGTAAAGTTCTCAACAAGTAAAAGGAACGTAATACATTACGGTCTAGGCGTGAGGAGGCTCCCCATGTGGTAGCCAGCAATATAGATTTAAACTGGAAGAAGAGCTGAGCTTATTGAGCTGAGCTTTCCGCAACATATGAGGAAAGTTATTGCTGATATTGAAATCGGGGACATCATGAAAATTTGTTCTGCATCATCTTTATCTGAAATGGCACTGATACTGTTCCAGAAAGTTATCTCATCTCAACAAACGAGATTTTCTCTTTTACAGCGGAACCCCGTTAATACGACCACCTTCGGGCCATGGAAAATCGGTCGTATTAACGGGGTGGTCGTATTAACGGGGTTCTTTAAATAGGAAAATGATTGACTGAGCTTTTTTTCGGGCCAGAATAAAGTGGCCGTGATAACGAGGTGGTCGTATGAACGGGGTGGTCGTAAGGCGGGGTTTCACTGTAAACGTTGTAGCTCTAAAGGAAATCCGAAAACTACTTGAGAAACTAGAAACTAAGAAAGCGACTAGACTGGATAATTTACGGTCAAAGATGCTTAAAATAGCGGCAGGTATTCTGGCACCATCCCTGGCATTCTTGTCAATCAGTCGATTTCCTCTGTTATTGTTCCAACTGAATGGAAGCTAGCTAGAGTGACGCCAAATTTCAAAAAGGGCAAAAGACAAGACGTTAATTACTACCGGCCAATTTCGAATATTCCTGCTGTCGCTAAGTTGTTCGAAAGAATATTTTAAGTCCAATTTTACAAAGATCTCAATGACAGGCTATCTCTTAGCAAACTGTCAATCCAGCTTTAGATCACTTCATGCACGCTAACGACCTTGTTTAAAGCTTCTAATAGCTGGTCTGTCAATACTGACAACGGTCTTATAAATGGTGTAATATTCATAGATTTAAAATAAGGCTTTCGACACTATTTACCATAAGATTCTTTTAAGTAAGCTAGCTATGGCACTGAACAATGGGTCCTAAAGTGATCGTCAACAATTAAAAAATGGTGGGCTGTCAATCGGGCATTCACTTACTAAACAAATTGAAAGTCACGAAATTGATAGAGTGCTCCACACCAAATCCTTAGGAGTCTATATCGATCAAAATTTGTCGTGGTCCAAACATGTTAGTGAGACTGCCAAGGTTATCTCCGCTGGTATAGGTGCACTTAAAAGCCATGGTTGAGACCGTTCATATGCGAAGAAAAAGTTGAACGATAAGACTCTGGAGTACGTTAAAGGCCTATTTAAACCCTTCAGTACAGACTATGGGCTTGAAAATATTGAAAACAAAGTCGCTCTGCCCAAGCCCCGTACTAGTTTCTGCTGCAGTTACTTACGGAAGTTTACAGTATTTAAATATAACAACGATGTTCTTGCAAAAGGCTTTGTCTTCTATATTTTTGTCTGATTTTAGATCACATTATCATAAAACAAACCTCCAACTTGATACGCCTCAAAATTCCTTAAAACCTTATCGACACTGCATTTACTCACTAGTATTTACTGCAGCCGGCTGTTTGGGTGATTTGACAAGTCTTGCGCTTTGACACTCTTAAGTGACACTGAGTCAATCATTCATGATCACTAAGTATACATTTCTTTTAACGTTCATTTATTGCTTAACATGCAAATTATGACCATTGCGAGCCTTCGATCGATGGATTACGAGATATTTTTTTAAATTTTATGCTAACTTACGGACCATTTCATCGACTAAGGCCAAGTTCAGACGCCATACTTCACATGAGCCGAATCGAATGCAAATGAGAAAAATCCTTTGTTCTCCCTCATTAGCATTCGATTCGGCTCATGTGAAGTATGGCTTCTGAACTTGGTCTAAGACTAAATAGGAATTTCCAATCCTATTTCTCACCATTTAGAATATTTTCCCACTGCACGACCCAGTCGTTTTTCTTGCAGTCCTGTTTTGATGATCTCTATGGGTGTGGTCGTGCAAGAATAAATTGTTTAATCCTGCACAACGCTTAAATTGTCGAAACGAATCTCGACAAAGATAACAATTAGTTTTCGTCATTAATCGCTCGCTAGAACAATACGAAGGAGGGCAACGTTCTGATGTGTACAAGACATATTTCGCCGGCCGGAATCGTCTGTTGTTTTCAGTTTCAAACGTGTCGATTGAATTTGAATAATGTTGACTTGCATATAGATATGTCAGTGACAAAGCTGTTGCTCTTAAAACGCAACTCTGTCATTAATCATGCCAATGACAACCAGCGAACGTTGACAAACGATAACGGACGTTTTCCTTTTTCTTAAGGCTATTACCCGTCTGCTCTTAGTGAGATCTCTAGAACACTATTTTAATCTCGTTGCAAACATTTTCTTCGACAAATTAAGCTGCCAGTATCAACCCATATTTTAGGAAAAGAAATGAAAAGAAAAATTCGGCTGCTGTAAACAAATTATGATGAACATGAAACGATTCAAAGCGTTCTGGTATATATCCTGGTTAAATATTTATCAAGGCCTTTCATCCCCCGCCCCCACCCCCCTCCCCATCCTCATCCCTTTCCGCCTTCGCATGCGATCTCTGTGATTACTGGAGAGTGGTTTCAATATGGTTGTAACGCTTGTTAAGCTACGATCGTCGACATAAACTGAAGTCTACCCCAGTCATAGCGATCATACAAAATTCAGCCTGATGTAGATTGCAAAAAAATATCCTATGTAACGAGAACGTGCGTGATCTTCGTGTGAAAGGGTCGGAACTATATCAATTTGGGACGTATCCCACATTGCTCCGGAAGCTGAGACAGTATACCAAGGAGTCTGAGCACCAGAAAGGTTATTCCTCCCTTTTAGCAATGAGGAAATCCGTAGCTTGAGGCCACAGAACATCTCTAACAAGACGGATCTTAACTTTTTCATGCACGAGTCACTAGAGCTAGCTATATAGTTTTGTTGGTAATTTCTCTTCATGTCCGCGATACACTGGTAGCATGACGAACATAAGTCACGTTTTACATGACACTATGACAATCTCTTGGTTTCATCACTGCAAATCAGCGCTCTTATCACTGCAAATAAGTACTCTGTGTGTCTGCTACGAAGTATTTCGTCTCGATAATGTGTTAGTGAACCTCGGATTTTTATTTCTTTTGCTGTTGTTTTTGTTATTGTTGTCGTTTTTTTTTTTTTTTTTTTTTTTTTTTTTTGTATTTACGAACATGAAAACATGAAAACACTACTGAAACTACTTACAATACAAATTAAAGAGGGGGAAGCATTTAATTTAAAGATGAAAGGTAAAAATTTCAGAGACACTGACTAGAAATAACATTTTAAAAGAACAGCAATTATCTATGTTGATATATGTGCAAATCCTTTCTCACTTTTTCAATATTTCTGATTTACGTCGGAATTTATCCGTACTATGTATTTATTAGAATGGCAACGCTGTTTCAGAAATCAAAATACCAGAAATGTTTAATTTAATTTCGTCTTGGGCTAGTAATTATTTCATCTGTGAAACCTAATAACTGTCGATTTCCATTATATACCGTGCAAGTTTACCAGGTTAAAACATGTTGCCCTTTCGCGCAGGCGACAAGCAATAAATTACACTTGTCGGGATTTTGAAAACGTTCACAGCGTGAGCGTCTATTTATCAGACATGGAAAGGTCCGTAAAATTTCTAAGTATTCCCTGGAGTGATTGAATGAAATAATACAGCACTGTGCTCGAAGGGTTTAATTGTAAGACCTTTGATAGCTGACTATTTTGCTGATAAAATTATATTGAACATGTCTGAAATAAAATCGTATTTTAGTTCGTAGTGCGTAAATATTTTAGCTTTAATTTACCTCTTGCCGTAGCCCTTGGCCCGGATATACTTTTTAGGCACATTCCGCCCCGTGTCAAGTGCGAGTTTGTTCAAGTTAACATGCGTAAAGCCTATAAATATATTAACAGTAGAAAACCTACACTTACCTTATAAACGTATTGACTTCCTTAGGCACAGAGCGAGGTCTGACTCGCACATGAAAAGAGCGTACATCGACCTAATGCACTAGTTCGCTGCCTGCATAATTACAGTTGCGCCGCCAATTTGATATTTCCGATGTCTCTCTTATTAGCCCTTACTGGCGACCTCTAAGTTTTACTCTCGCTATCTGTTTACGCCGTTTCGCGTTAATAACTTATAAGGCGCTAATTAACATTTTCGAGAATACTCCGTCGAAATATGAAGGGGTTCCCACAAAGTTGACAACAGCAAGTGTCATCTCTGATTAACATTATTTTTGTTGAATTAGCGATAACGCTTTGAATAAGCAAGATGGTTCATTTGTTTATATTTTTCGCCTATAATGCACCCCCATAACGTAATTGGAAGTAGTAGATTTCTGGCAGCGGGTGGTACAATTTAGATAAGCTATCATATGTGAACTGTGAATAAATTGCCTGAAGCAATTTTAATATAAGAGGCTTCGATCCATGCCTCGAAATATCTAGCCACCATTTTTCTTTTGTGATTTAAAACCATACAAAGACAATCAAATTACTAATTTAAGAGTCAGAAGAAAATAATAGGGGAGTATTGAAAATTAATTTGGAGAAACGAAAGGACAAAAAATTAGGGATGAATGAAAAATATAGCCTAAATATCTTCATTGTTATGTAGTTCTCTTCTGTTCTATTGATAGCTGTTCTGATTGCTTCGTATTGTTTGCCCCGTCCACACAGCCCGTCACTTTTGAAAATGAAGAGTTTTTTTAATTGTTTCAAAGAAAACAAAAGAAAAAAAAAAAAGAAAGAAAGAAAAACAAAATAAGCGTCTACACGAGGCTTATTCGGATCGTTTTCACCTTTCCAGACGAAAACGCTGAGAAGGTGGAAACACGATAGCGTCCCAGAGCATGTGCGTTGCTAGAAATATGAGCCCGCAAGTAGCTATTAGCACTATATGGCCTAGTTTACTTTTGTTCGCTTCGATCGTTCATCAAATCTCAGTTTGGTTTACAGCTCTTATTCTCCAAAATGTCGCGGAAAGCATCCTTATTACGTTCAATCTCTTCTTTACACCGAGCCAGGTTGAGGATTAAGAACGTAGAACGCAACTGTGTCCACGCTATTAGGCTTGAAAGAAGCTTTCTGTCTGTCATGTGATTCTTTCACGCGGGAGAACGCGGACCGGAATAGAATGGGCTCGTTTTATGACGAGAGATCACATTCTTCGCATATTCATATATCATATTCAGCTGCCATCAGCCCATATTTTAGTTGTGTTGCTTTTTGACGGTTTCTGCGTTTTCTATGTTTATGAAGTAAGCATTTCAATCGCAAGAGTTTCACAAACTGCAAAACAACGGACTGGAGAAAAATACCCAAGAAATTTGAAACCTGTCACACTGTCTCAACAATAGGCATTATGCAGCAATCTTTCAATCATGCAATAATCATTTTTTTTTTTGGACATAGTCTCTTTATATGGACTCATTTTTCCGAAAAGGAACAGGAGACCCTAGGCATTGAACGGCCGTATATTCGTCCTTAGCGGATGAATATAGCGTCAGTTAGGTGAAATCAATTACAGTTAATACATGTAAACGTCGCTGAGGCCATAGTTTCGACCAATCACCCGAAAATGATTGAAATGATTAACGTTTTATTGCGGGGAAAGCTTTATATCTTTTTTTCAATGGTTATGATTAAAACTTGACACATCAAATAAACTAGTTTTTCCCTCCCTTTTTCAAAACTTTTCAATTCGTGTTTTCTGTTAATTTTTCATGTTACATGAAACTCGAAAATAACTCATGGTGAACAAAATACTTTTACACATTTCCGAATTGGAAAAGACCAAGTAACTTCAACTGTTAAAAGAAGTCGACACACCAAATCAGCCAGAGGCGTTTTTTAATCTAATCCAGTCTTGAATATTGTATTTTTTACTGAACACGAAAATAACAAATATTATGGTCCAGCTAGTAACATTTCTATATTATTTTCTTTGAACATTCGAAGTTTAATTTTTTAGTACTTTGTAGACGAATCCGTTGACCTCTTTGGGCAAATCTCTATCACCAAAATATGGCATCGTCTCCTTGGAGAAAATCTTCCATTTTCCTGTTTTTTCCAGCTCCAGCAGCTTATCTTCATATTGCTTCACGTCTTGATCGCGCATTGTAAAACTGAAGAGACCTCCTGCAATAAGGTAAAAACAAAATGGCGGAAGACCCAGTCAACCTTAGTAAAAACGTATTACCTATTTGTACTACTTCTCGAAAACACATTACTAAATATACATTGCATTTCAGCAATGTAGCCGCACGTAACGAAAAATAGTAGAAAAAGTCGTCAGTGTGTCCGTTCTGTTTTATAACTGACATGGTGAAAGAATGCGACGAGACCGTGACTAAGAAGGGATCTTGAAAACTCAACGCAGTCAAAGGCTGGTGTCAGAAAATAATACTAATACAAACTCACTGTGTTTGTTAACCTTCTCTCTGGTTTTGTTTATTTTTTAGATCGTTATATCCAGTAATGTTTTTCACGTTCAAATTCCAGATACCCATGGAGTGGAGCGTCTGAGTCTTTCATCAGTAGTTAAATCAAAACCGACCATGCAGATATAAGTCAGTTTAATCATTCAATTATCTCCATTACGCCCATTTGTCCTAGCCAAAATTAAAGTGCCTGCGTTGATTTCAAACCTAGGAAGACTCGATCGATGTTTCTTTGTATTTGACGTTTTCGAGATAACCAAGAAAGACACCCAAACTTAAACTTATTTCCATTGACCTGGATGCGTAAAGGGGTTAGGCCAGTAGGCAATCTCCCAGCCGGGGCAGAGGGTGGTCAATGAACTCGTCGCCCGCGTGGAGCTACTTGTAGGTGTTTCTGCAAATCAATTCACAATTACGCTGCCAACTGAATTACGTTGCAAAAAGACATCTCCGCCTTCCGTTTTTTAGAAATGTATTCATTCGCGTCACTTGCAAATCAACTATCTCATCCTTACCTGTTTTCACCATCCTCATCATCTCCTCAAGAGCCTCTGGTCGAACATGAGCTGGAACAAGTGTGCCAGTACAGATCAGCCCATGATACTCTCCTGTTTCTATCTCGGGATTCCGCTGTTCATTCAGTGGGGCGCAGATGAGCTTCGTGTAGGCCTTCGTCTTTTTTGCTTCATTTAACATTTCTTGTGAAATATCAATAGCGTCAATTTTCGTGTAGCCAAGTTTGGAAAGTTCGACACCAGCAAGCCCTGTTCCGGCACCTGCGTCAATTATCTTAACCTGGCTCTGCTTTTGGTCCGGGAAAGCCTGTTTGATAGCGGCATCTAGAGATTTGGCCAACGGCTTGTGATAAGCGACGCGGGCTCCATGCAGGACATCCTTAAATATAAAAACACAATAAACAAAAAAATACACCCAACTGTATTGATGTCAAGAACGTCGTAGGAAGGGGCAGAAGAGGGGGGGGGGGGAGGGAGGTGAAACATCTCTGACTTGATTTATTGACATGTGGGACGAAGCTTTTACAGGAAAAATAAACAGTGGATTTTGGAGATCTTGGAGGCGGTATGGCAGTTACTCATTCACTAAGATGAGTGAAGCAAAACACCTATATTCATGCGGCATTCATTTTTTGTCAAGAATCTTTGCATACATGCATGGACTGTCCTTGGTTAGCAAAGACAAAAAGCTCTTAGAACATGGGGATACACAACAAGGCATTTTTTTTTTGGTTTGCTTGTTCGTTCGTTTGTTCTTTTCAGAATTCATCTAGGACCCATCAGGGCCACGAAATAACCAAGGCAGAAACATTTTTAAATCGGTTTTTCTACAATGTTGGCAAACGCATGTCTTTCCCTTTTTCCCGCCAGAATATCTCAACTTCTTTTAAGCAAAATTTCCATGTAAGCGTTTTCACACCAGCTAACACATCTCCTGAATTTACACAGTAACGACGTGTAACGCACTCGGGGGTGTAGTTCCAAGGCTTTACCTTAAGGGGCAGGGGAGGATTGGGCCAGCGGTTGTGGTTCCAGTCGGGGACATGGGTGGAAAAAAAAAAATTAATCCAATCAGATAAAATTCAAGGAGCCAGCAAGTACAACTCACGGGAAACTCCTCCTCGTCCTGGATCAGTAGGCTTAATGACCGAAAATGCCAAAAGGTTTTTCAGCCATTACAAAATCATCTTGACAACAGATCTTTCAAGGAACAGGTTCGTTGTCCCAAGAGATCAACGAGCCTTAGATAAACACATTACTGCTCCTATTGCTAGTGAGTGTATACCTTGTCATACTCGGTCGCCCATTTGTCGTAGACATTTGCTATTTCATCCTCTGTCGTCTCGTTTGTCAGTTGGGTTAACCTATTACCAAAGTACTTTTCATAACTAGTGTCGAACAATGCCATCGCTTGCTTAAGATACCTGATGAGGGAATGAGATTAAGAACATGTGAATAAATTTGCAGTCTGTGGCTGTGACACAAGCTATTAAATTTGATTAGTTTGCATGTCTATCTCAGTCTTTTCATTCTTCTTGTAAATATAAAGTTATAAAGTATTGTGATGAGAGCTGAGTTGAGCTTAAATAATGTTAAGTGAAGTAATTATAAAGTGAACAAGGAAAAGGAAAGAAAAGGAAAGGAAAGAAAACTAACGAAAAGGAAAGGATGGAAAGAAAAAAAGCGGTGAAGCGAAAAGAAAAGAAACGAGATTGGGAAAATTGAATGACATAGAAGATAATGGTTAACCTCAAAACTCGCCGTACGGTAGATAGATTTTTGAGGTTGGTGTAACTTGTTACAAGGGTAGTTAGAGTAGATTGAGTAATTGATTTAACAAGGAGCTATTTCACACACTGAAAAAGGAAACAAAACAAAACAAAACAAAACAAAAAAAAACAGCAACAAAATAAACAATAAGAAAACTTTTCGTAGGTTTCTTTTGCCGCCTTATAACGATTATAACATTTTAAAGCGTTATTTCTTACTTTTCTAACAGGCAACGGTTCACATGGTATACCATGCCGTATTTTATGACGACAGTCTAATCCATGGCATGAATTCTTTTGAAGTGATCTCAGGGCTGTAGTAGATAGCCATCAAAAATGGCAAAAGTTTGTTCCAACTTAACTAATTTTGCAGTTTGAAATAGGAACTCAATTTTTCCACGGGGTTTACAAAATCATACATTTTAAAATCACTGAAGCGGAGGATAATCCAACAGGCTAGTGCTATTATTTTGCCGACATCAAGCATAGTCGGTCTAAAATATATAAATCCTTCATTCCTCCTAATAGCGAAGGTAATGTTGAGCTCTTCAGGTGGTATCTAGATGGCATGCGTTACGGCCGTGATAGAAAGTCGACAAAAGCTGCACTGTGAGCAGTCTCTCTTTTCCTCGAGAATCCGTGGGGAAAAACGCAAAACAAGTAAGCGTGCGAGCGTGAGTGTGAGCGTGACATGCTAGCGGCGATGCCGCGAGCCGCTTGTACTAGCACGGGCGTCGGACGAGGAGCGAAAAGCGAGAGCGAAGCTAACTGGTAAGGAGCCTGGCACAAAATGAGAGGGCTTTCGTTTTCGACGGCTCGCTTCGCTCGTCTCTGGCAGCTTTACCTTTGCCTTTGCATCTACCCAGGATCTATTGTTATTGATGTGTCAGCAAAAGAACATTTTTTCACTTAAAGAAAGAGTTCCTTTGTTTAATTTGTTGTACATTTAAATATGGAAAACAATGTTTGAGAACAAATACTGTTATCGATGTGCCAACAAAAGAACTATTGCCCGGAGAAAGAAAGGTCTTCTTTGTTTTATGGCCTCTTTTACGAACAAGTGTAATACAAAAGCAACGACGACAAAAATAAATAAATAAATAAATAAATAAATAAAGATAAAAAAAAAAAAGAATCGGAATTTGCAAATGTCACGTGTAGACCTATGTCGTGTAGACCTGTCACCCCTCAACCATTGATACGGGCGCGTTATAGGTGGTCTCTCATGCGTCGCTCGGCACTTCGCACACAGTATACTTTCACTATGGATAAAAACATCGGACAGACAGAAGGTCCCCGCGGCCACTTTGTTAACAACTGAGTCATGCATCGAGATGCATAACTCAATTTACGCGGGAATTTGGACAACACGAAATAATTTTTAAAATATGCGTAAGAGGCGTTCGAGGCGCAGTATATTTCGATGATGCACAGCTAAAAGCATGAATATTTTCTTCTTCTTCTTCTTCCTCTTTTTTTTTTTTTTTCGAATCTCCAATGAAAATAAATCTACGACGACGGCTGTTCAGATTGCACAACAAGCAAAGCAAACTGAATTAATTTTGCTCGCGCAATGAGCGTATTTCATAAAGGTCTTATTTACCACTGATAATTAATTCGAAACTGATGTTGATTGGCCGCTTCGTTCGACTACATCCCGGATTGAAATCATTTCCTAACAATAATGCCTTCGACTGATTTAAAAGTAGAGATTTCATTAACCATGTTAACTACTTATCATTTTCAACTAAGCTTGACTCCTATGATAGCCTGCACAATGCTTACTATGTACTTACTTAGAGCACCAAAAAGTAGTAAAGTAGGGGTTATTTAGAAGCTACATGGGGTATTTCTTCAGCGGCAGCACAAGTAGTTCTACAAGTGAAATCAGCCCCAGGTGAGAGGGTTGACATTGCGAGACATTTGGCTTTTTGTTCTTCATTTTTTTTTCCATAGCGCAAATTGCGAGATGAGCCATAAGGACGTCTGGTTAGGAAGCAGCTTGTTCGAACACGTCATGCTCAAAAACAAACAAACAAACAAACAAACAAACAAATAAACAAGTAAACAAATCGAATTCTTCACGAAAAAAAGCAGAAAAAAACTTTTAGTCAAGTCATCAAGACGTACCGCTTCGAATCATGAGTATTAATTTAACAACGAAATGACGAGTTTACCAATTCCTAGTTCAACAATCTGGCTGATCATGGACAAGAAGTGTTAGATTCATTGTTTCGTAAGGTTTCGTGAACCTATCAATGATGTAAAAAGCAAATGGGGGACCTGTAATCAGTGATATAACGCAGAGAGAGTACAATGGGACTATAAGCTGAATAAATACGTGGAATTTAAACCGGATCTGATTAGTCTCCCGGGGGTGGGTACACAAAGAAAAATTGGGGGGGGGGGGTGCGCAGCGCGCTTCCCAAAACCATTACTCTTTTTCAGACCAAACTCTCAGATTTTCCCCACGCTATTTAGGATTTGACCAAATATTTGATACCCTATTTCAGACATAATTTGCGCAGGGCTATTGTTGTTGACCATTAAAACGATGAAAAAGTACTTCCTTCTAAACAAACATACTCAATTCAACACTAGATCAGAGTGCAAAAAACATACTCTATTTGAGACCAAAATGGCCAAAATCGATTCCTATTTCCTGACCAAAACAGCTATTTAAAAGACCATAACTTTTGGGGTATAGTCTGTACAAAAAAGTAATACCGGACCCCCTCAGAGTTTTTGGGCATCTCATGCAGTCACGAGCATGAATAGATCGATCTTTCGCTCTATGTTTGAACAGTTGATTGTGCGTGTGTATGATTTGTTTTTCCCGGCTAGGAAAACCTTTTTCTGTTAAGTATAGATAACCCGATTGAAACCATTCACCCGTAAATAGCTGAAAAACTGTAATATGTGTCCGAATTGGAAAAGGCCAAATAACTTTATCAACCGTCGAAAAAGTTCTCAATCAAATTGAACAAAAGGCATTCTTTCTTCTAAATTTAATCTTTAATCTTGCAATTGTGTATTTTTCATAGAATATGAAAATAACAAAATAATTAAATAATGTAAACGTTCCTTTATTACTGAGAAGAACAGCTGAAACTTAATTCTTCAGAACTTTGTAGACGAATCCGTTGACTTCTTTTGGTAAACCTTCGCTGCCGAAATATGGCATTTTCTCCCTGGAAATATTCTGCCATTTTCCTGATTTCTCCAGCTCCAGCATCTTATCTTCATATTGCTTTACATCTTGATTGCGCATTGTAAAGCTGAAGATTCCTCCTGCAATAAGGGCAAAAGAAAATGGCGGAAGACCCTGTCAGCCTTGAGTCAAATCAAATTCATTAATTAGTAGTTCTTGAAATACATTACGACTGTTGAATTATAACAACATTTACGTAACGTAAAATAGACAGCAAAAAACGGCGTACATGCGATCATGCCAAAAAATAGAGCGAGAAGCCTATTGAGTTATTTGACCTGAATCTTTAGAAAATCCGGTCAGAATAATACAGCACAGATTCGACAAGAACTGTTCTTTTGTGTCACTTACAGGTGTTTGTGACAGGTGTTTCTGCAAGTCCAGTCAGAATTACACTGTATAATTACGTTGTACAAAAGACATCTCCGCCTTCCCCCTTTTCTAGAAACTTATTCTTTCGCGCCACATTCAAACTAACTCTCTCATCCTTACCACTTTTCACCATCCTCATCATCTCCTCAAGAGCCTTTGGTCGAATATGTGCCGGCATGAGTGTGCCAGTACAGATCAGCCCATGATACTCTCCTGTTTCTATCTCGGGATTGCGCTGTTCATTCAGTGGGGCGCAGATGATCTTCGTGTAGGCCTTCGTCTTTTTTGCTTCATTTAACATTTCTTGTGAGATATCAATAGCGTCAATTTTCGTGTAGCCAAGTTTGGATAGTTCGACACCAGCAAGCCCTGTTCCGGCACCCGCGTCAATAATCTTGATCTGGCTTTGCGTTTCGTCTTGGTAAACCTGTTTGATTGCGGCGTCTAAAGATTTGGCCAGCGGCTTGTGATAAGCGACGCCGGCTCCATGCAGGACGTCCTAAAAGCACAGCAATCACAAACAAACAAGTAAACCCGGCTGTTTTATTGATGGCGAGATGTTTGGAACTGAAGGAGGAGGAGAACAAATGAAATATCACTCTGACGTTTAAGATCAATAATGCTTTCGGATTGATATATATACAGATATATAACAGGCACATGTGAAATAAACGTTTTGAAGAACTGACAAACAAGGCATCGTGCAGCAAGATCATCGACATAGGCCCTGGAGGTGACATGGAAATTACTTACTGAAGAATATCAACGAAACAAAAGCAACCATGTTTTAAAACAGCTTAGATAGGAAAGATGCGAATTTCATCATAGCAACCGACTTTTTTAAAACTTACATCAACAATCTGCGAACAGGGAAAACTCAGAACACCTCGTCGACTACCAAACTACCGTACGCTGAAATCTGTCGCGTACATTACGTACGAGTACCTCTTTCGTTTACTTCTCGTGACAAGCCGTTGACAGCTATCAGTTAGGGGTAATCAACGCAAAGAAACGTTTTTTCTTTCTTTTTGTTTTGTTTGTTTGTTTGTTTGTTTTTTTCAGTTATACCTTTGCTTATTTTAGAATCAACCTTTTCTCCGTGAACATTTTTTTAAATTAAAGATCGCGATAAGATCTAACTGAAAAAGCGAAAAGCATTTTTTTTTTTGGAAAAGAAAAATAGTCGCTTTTTGGATATATTGATGCCTTTAATAGGAACACGTAAGTTGTGCGCCCCTGAGATCATATCTTTAAAAAAAAAAAAGGAAAAAAAAAAATAACGCCTTTAATCCCCAGACCTATTGCTAGTGTGTGCATACCTTGTCATAATTGGTCGCCCATTTGTCGTAAACATTTTTTATCTCTTCTTCTGTCGTCTGGTTTGTTAGCTGGCTTAATATTTTACCAAAGTATTTTTCGTGAGTGGTGTCGTACACTGCCATTGTTCGCTTGAGATGCCTGTTCAAAAAGATTATAATAAATTCGCTACATGTAATTAGTTAGCCTTAGGGGAAGAAGCGCGGGCTCCTTTCCCGAACAGCGGCTGCTATTCGAACCTTAATTTCGGCTAAAACATTCTTGTGAATATTCTTATATTATAGGATAGCCTGCAAGCAGGCGAGCGGCGAAGAGCAAAGGGATCCGGCGGGAGGGAGTTTGGTGAAGAGGCACCAAGAAAGTCTCGTCCTCAGGTCTCGTCTCGCGGCTTCGCCGCTCGATTTCGCGCCCGCGGCTATGCCGCGCGCTTGTGCCTACTCGCGGGCTAATTATAGGAATCCAAAGTGGACTATGTCGACACAATGTCAGATTATCTTTGCTATCGTGACTTGAATAAAACCTGATATGACACACAAAACTTCTGGTAGCAATATTATTGGCATTAAACCTGATATGGCTAGTGCTGTTTCTGTTCTTTTTTGACTAGTTTTGCCGCTTTGAATTTAGAAAGGAAGGAATTTTATACGGCTTAGTACAATTGTATTTAGTTGTATTTTTTTGGTACAAATTTTCAACACATAAAATTATATTATTTTCAAAATTTCAGCCCCGATACTCTTATAAAATCTTATGCATAAAATATATAAAATATATGAAAAAGAGTTCATCACATTTGCCAGTGATTGCATAATTTCTACGTACGTATTACGAAACACTGCAATGTGGTTATTTCGATTTGTAACAGCTCGGATTATTTTTTTTTTAAAAAAAGGACAACAGGGTGTTTCAGAGTTACCAAATAGCGTTTGATATATCTTTCTTTCTCAGAAGTAGATATATAAATAAACAAAAACAACTGTTTGACTTTAAAGGGCCGATCCGCACTAGCAGGCAAAATTGAAATTGTCCATGACAAAATCCGAGGACAAATTTTGTCGTGAAAATTTTTTGTCTCATTGACTGCGGAAAAAGTCATCAAATTCGTTCAAATCTAGTTTCGCAACACACGCGAGAAACAACCCAGACGCTAAATTTATACCGTTAAAAGCTTTTTGACAAATGACTGACAGGATAAACACAATTTTGTTTATTTAAATGATTTTGTCCAGCTTTTATCCGGGACAAATTTTGGGCCCGGACGCACTGGGCAAATTTTGTTTATTTTGCGAAAAAATCTGTCATCAATTCCCCGAGACAAGTGCGTCCGGTGATTTTTAGATCTACCAAATTTTGTCAAGGCTTACCAAACTTCAAAGACGCCGTCGTCCTGCCTCGGAGCAGGACAAATTTTTGTCAGGCGTGAAATCTGACAGATTTGTCAATTTACACGCCATGATTTGAAGGAAAATGTCAATCAAGAAAATTTGATCTCTATTTTTAGTCGGAGTATTTCAGTCCGAAGCCCGCCGAAATTAAATTTATATTTGCGCGGCAATCAAACGATAAACATGGAAGATTCGTACCTCGGTATGCTTCATGACGATCCGTTCGCACAGTACAACTATTACGGTTCCCAAGTCTACGTTAGCGTTCCAGCTGCATCTCCAGGACCAAGCTCTGCTCAATTTGTACGTCCGTATGTCCACCCGAGTCAGCCGAGTACAAGTACAAGTGCAAGTTTCACGACTACATGTAATCAAATTGAAAGTAGCCAAGCTGAGGATTCAAGAGCAGACGAGAGCAGAAAAAGGGGCAACGGTCCAAAGAAACAAGCGGCAAAATATGGTGTTAATTTCCATGTGATTGACACTTCTGGTTAACAAATATTTTGCTGTGATTCAATGCGCCCACGCTTGACAAATTAAAAATTTGGCAGAGACAAATTTTGTCGAGATTTTTGGAAGGGCCAAACAAATTTTGTCAGTCCAGTGCGTCCCGACCCTTTGTCAGTGGTGCGTTGGAAGATTTGTCCGTTTCGGCCAAAATTTGTCAAGTCGTGACAAACCATCCGCACTTGAAGCGCGTTGGTGATGACAGAAAATTTCTCTAAATAAACAACTTTTTTGCTACCTACAACTGATATCTTGGCTGTTATCGTTATGTCACCCTTTAAATGAAAACCATAAGCTAGGAAAACCAGCGGTCACGTTACGAACTCCTGTAGAGTGTCTAGTGGGCGCAAAGGGCTTTCTTTCGCAACGCAGTCCGTTGCTTTTCTGCGCCGTAACCAAACCGGGGGGGAGAGGGGTGTACTCCCTTATCTGGGCTATATGACGCCGCGGAAATACGTTTTTTGACGTCACAGTAACTGGTCAGTGGTCATCACCATCGGGCTGTGTTGTCCTTCGATCGATCAGTTCTCTGAGATCGGTGTTTTGCTTCGTTTTAAGGTTGAAAATATCCTTGATACTTCTCGTTATTGGTGAGTTTGACGTCCTTAAATGGGTTTTTAATACTCAGGCAATGTTCGTAAAGAATAGCGGTACAGGGGAGTCATTTTGTGTGGAGTAATGTGTAGTTTGCTGACTCGAGCCAGCTCGAGCGGACGAAGCGTGGATCGTGTTGCTTCAGCCGCCCTCGCCTCAGAATTGTCAAAATCGACGATGGGTATCCAGCAAAGCAGAAGATTGGTCCTGTATGCAGGTTTTGCAAGGATTTTGAAGACTGGTTGGATTTAAAGTGTAATTTGCGCGAAATGGTGAAGGTACTACATGTAAGTCGGGACCGTTTTATTCACACTCACTTTGCGCATACCATGCACGATTTAGGAAGATTGTCATTACCACATAAAGTTTGTGATCACATCACATATCACAATTCTATAGAGACCTAATTCGGAACACCGTGCGTAGATCTTTCCATGTATGCGCTTGCGGCGCTTGCCCTTATGTAACGTAGTAACTGCACCAAAGGACTGGGGTCGAGAATGATATTGGAACGTACAGCCCCCAGGAAGGTATTCACAAAGTGTCAAGATTGTTTTACAGGAAATCACAACTCATCACAGGGCATCACAGGGCATCACAGGGCATCACAAGGCATCACAAGGCATCACAAGGCATCACAAGGCATCACAAGGCATCACAAGGCATCACAAGGCATCACCAGGCATCACCAGGCATCACCAGGCATCACAAGGCATCACAAGGCATCACAAGGCATCACAAGGCATCACAAGGTATCACAAGGCATCACAAGGCATCACAAGGCATCACAAGGCATCACAAGGCATCACAAGGCATCACAAGGCATCACAAGGTATCACAAGGCATCACAAGGCATCACAAGGCATCACAAGGCATCACATGGCATCACAAGGACTCTGGCACGACGTCTGAATCAGAGTTGATTTCCTGCCGTGCTACAGTCGAACCAAATTGCAATTTAGTTCGGCACGGCAGAAGCACGACGTCTGAACTGGGCCTTAGTCTAGCGTTTGAACAGACGTCCGATGACAAGATGATAGAGATGAGATGATATGTGAATCAAGTGACCTACTTGTGTGATGTGTGATGCGTCACAAAATAGTTTGCTCAGTGCACGCGTCCTAAATCGGGCATCAGATGTATACTTTGCGCCGACATGTGGTGCTTGTTCATTGAGATTATATTTCGCAACGCGTCCAAGAAACTTTGGTAAGAATTTGTCTTTAAAGACTGGCGTTTTGGCGTTTCTATCACCTTTCTGACTTTCTGCGCCTTTTGGAACGCGGGAAATAAATTTTTTGTACCTGTCGTTTGCTGTCAGAATAAAACATTTGTTACATTTGTTCATTTCATTCACAAGATATTACTGTATCATTAAAGATTGTTTAAGCCTACATTTATATAATGGTGGCGTTTGCGAAGGGAGTAGAAATCGAAAATATAGTGATTTGTTGACCGCAGTGAACGCTGGAAATACTGAAAACGTTCAAGACCGCTCAATATGCTCGGTTCATTGACAATTTTTCCTTGCTTGAGGTCTTTTTTGTTTACATCGATTAAATGTTGATAGTACATGGAAATTTTCAAGACCGTTTCCTGGTACATGTATGTACATGTAACTAAATATTTTAAAATGCCCAAACACCTGTATTTTTTTACAAGAAACCGCTTCCACTTATGGCATGTGGTCAAGTTTCACTTCTTTTGATGCTGAAAAGACATTCAACATTTCAGAGAGGCAGTAATCAACTCCTCAATGAAACCCACTAGTTTATTTTGTTTACTCAGTCATTTGAAGCTTTTCGATTTTTATTTCCCTATCCTACATGTGCATTGTATCAACTTATATAAATAATTGACTGTTGTTGTTTTTCCTTTCATTTAATTTAATTCAGATGAGCTTTGCTCAATCACTACAAAATAATTTTTACATTGCAATCATACATGTACATATCACATGCTTTGAATCAATATGAAATTTATTATGATCCCCTTAGTAATAATATTGTATCATCCTCCCTTCTGTAAGATTCTTACTTAACTTGTAACCACTTTATTACAAGACATTATAGCACCTGATGGCAATAAATTATATATATGTAATTATATGTATTTATTTTTTTTTCCTGTGATAAATTGGCTAACAAGTGGGTTTGTTTATGCCACTGGGTCTCTGAATTGGCTTACTGTCGTCTACAAACCATTGGTAATATATCTTCGCTGCATCTAACTCAGATACTAGACTCAAAAGCATGTATTAAAGATCAGATACATTTCTTACAAATTAATATTTATTACATTTAGTTCATCACTTAAGTTCTACAACATTGCTTTCTCCAGTGAGAAATTTTGTGCGAAGTCTGAAGTTGTAAGTTGCAAAAACAAGTTCCGTGAGTAGTTGCGAATCACTTAAAATCAGGCTTTGGTACAGTAAACTGAATGGCAGAAAGTGAGGAAATTAGAAATTGTCTCAAATACACAAGTGATAAAAGAGGTAAAGTTAACTGAAATCTACAGACTCCTTTTTTTAGGTTTAGGGTTAAGGTTAGGCCTAAGGGACAAGGTGGGAGGTGCGGTGGCCTTGTGGTTAGTGCGCTCAGCAATGGATCGAGCGGTCCGTGTTCGAGCCCTGGTCAAGGACATTGTGTTGTGTTTTTGGGCAAGACACTTTTATTCTCAGGAGAGGAGTTGCCATATGGAGAGCATTGGTCAGTGTTCTCTCAGTTGGTGTTTTTACAGCATTGATGTTGTGGAAATCATCCGTGGACAGTATCTAAAAGGACTTTTGCTGAGCCAGAATAGAAAAAAATGTACAATCGAAGAAGTTTTTTATTAGGAAATCCAGATAATAGTAATATGTAAACAAATATTAATTTTAGAAAGTTATACAGAGTCTCAGGCTCTAAAGTAATGTGGTCAGAAATTGTCTGGGTGGCCTTATAGTCAGGAGATTGTTGTGTGAATACAGGGGGGATAGCCTATTTATAACTAAAAATGAAATTCATTTATTGAGTTTTATCTGGAAGTTGTTATTACCCAGATTTTATGGTATTTTTATTGTCTTACAATAACATATGCATGTATTTTTAGTTATCCTTTGAACAGCTTTGTATTCCATGTCTTCTGCCATCTTTAGATAATCAGATGCCATGTACTTCTTGCGGTTTTTTCTAATAGCTAAATAGCTTTTTTTTCTAAACTCTTATAGCTATGCAACTAGTTTAAAATAATTTTCACACTTTAGAGGCGCTATAAGCAAAATACAGAACTGCAACAATTCGAAATTATGACAAGAAACAAAGAAACAATAATAAACATGAAAATTTAAAATTTTATTTTCGCCAGCCTCAAGCTTCCTGAAGTACAGTATGATTAAAATTGGATATTTTATGATAAAACATACCTCGGTGAATTCTTCCTCGAGTTGAGGTCAGATTTTGAAACCTTTTGGGGATTCAGTCCTACACTTGTTACACCAACGTGTCCAAGATTTATACGAAGTACTGCTTCGATTTCGGCCAACTTGGTCTATAATTCGGTGATACCGAGTGAGGGCAGGATGACCGTGTTTACTTACGTGAGTGCCCCCAATCGAACACGAGCATGTCTTCCCGACGAATTTGATCGAAATGCCGTTTACATACCGATTCATACGGTTAAAGCCCATCAATTCAACAAACTTGAGAAGTTGATGTCCTCAGAACACCGCTACAGCAACATAAAAGCCGCCTAGTTTTAGCCTTATCGCACATCGTAACGTAAATTGCCACTGGCTCGCCACTTGCGAGCATGAACTCTCACGAAACAACAACAATTTCACACCGTGTGCAAGTTAAGTTTGTCTTTGGCACAATATATAATATTAACTGAGAACTATCCAACAAATGAGCGGAGTTTAAAAGTTAAGTTTACAGTGTGCGCTCTAAGTTTTGTCTCTGTTTGACTGTCGAGGAGACTCGCTGCGAAAACAGTGTAAAAGTTGCAGACATTTTGTAGTTTTGTTAAGGTGTACCGTTGACCGGCAAAATACTGTATCGCGCCCCAAAAAACGTATTTCCGCGGTGTCGGGCTATATAGGTATGTGCGGCCCCAAAGGGTATGGTTTTTCAGCTGTTTTGGTCATAAATGGATTATCGATTTTAGCTGATTTTGGTCATAAATAGGGTATGATTTTTGCACTCTAGCCTTGATATGGGTATGTTTTTAAGAAGAAGTCACTTTTTCATCATTATCGAAAACAGAATCAACAAACGCCCTTCACAAATTATGTTTACGGTACTTTAACGTTGGTCTGAACTAGGGAACTAATTACAACGCGGGTCTGAAACAGGGTTTTGATTTAAGGGTTAGGTCATAAAAAGGGTTTCGAAGTTTTGGTCAGGTTATAAATATGCGTACGAGCTTCTTGTGTGCTCCCTAAACTTGACACGTTCGACATAATTTCGGGACTCTGATGACTTGCTGGGGTAATGGCTTTTTGTAATATACAGTGGTTCAAATGTAATTCCGGATTTAAGTCATTTCGCTGAGGGAACCACAATTATTTAGCCATTTAAAGTTAGCCTTTAATTACGAGATTTTGACTTGTTCTAATTTGGATCTTCTTGAAACAATGTAAAACGTGTGCCGAAGAACAAGTTTGGTTTAGTCACGGGTTTCTTTGTATTTCAGATGTTGAAGATCAATGATCACCAATGCCTCTGATAAAAATAAGTGTGTTATCACTATTTTCAACTAACCTTGAATCTGTCTGGTGGCGTGCAAAATGCTAACAACTTCTTAAGGGCACCGGATCTCGGGATCACTGAAGGAGGTCTGTTTAGAGGAACAACCAAGCTTGAAATAGGAAGGGTTAGAAAGCTGCAGGATTTTTACAAAATGAGGTTTGGCCAAATGTCCTGAGGTGGGGAGGAGCATGCTGCGATCACGTGTAAGTATGAGTGGAAAACCACTGGAAAATTACGGTTTTTCCAGGCCCGGGCCGAGTCCAAGAGTCAAAAGTCCTCTCAGGGATTAAAAGGCAGGCCGGAAGACCGAAATCAATAAAAAAACAAGCAAATGTACATATGGAGCGAGCCGTGGAAGTCGTGTAGGTCTGTCAACCCTCAAGTGAAAACCACAAGCCATGAAAATTGGCGACCAGGTTACCGGTACTTTGACAAATGCAAAATTTGAAATTATTCTACTCTATAGATAGCAATAAAATTTCGCAACAAATTGAAAAGCACCAATAAATTATACAGGGAGAATATTTCGCGCTTATTGAAATTTCATAATCGGCGAGGTAGTCACCCAATATATTATAAGGGGAGAATATTTCGCAGGTATTGAAATTGTCACCTGATTAACGGCGAAGTAGTCAACCAATGTATTGTACAGAGAGAATATTCCGCAGTTAATGAAATTTCATTAACGGCGAAGTACTCACCTAATATATCATACGGAGAGAATATTTCGCAGTTATTGAAATTTAGTTAACGGCGAAGTAGTCACTCAAAATTTTATACAGAGAGAATATTTCGCAGTTATTGAAATCACAGGCGGCCCAAGCTCTCAATGTTTATCCTTTTTTTTTTCCTTTTTATGCGAACGTTCAGGCTAACGTGACATATGGCATGTACTATTACATAACGACCGAAGTTGACCACGCGAAACATGACTCTCGCCTTGCAGCATATAGAGGTGCATAGTATGGGCGGCCGCCACCACCAAAAATACAAGATAAATGGTTTAGTGATGGTTTGCGAAATGGAATAAATGATTGACGAATGATACTGTCTAAATACAAATAGTTAGGTGTTCTTGTGTTAAACGGTCTACTGAAACAGTAAATGATGTAGACAATTTAGAAATGGTTCAGTCACCGATATCAAAATGGAACAAACTAATAAGGATCAGTTTATTTAAATGAGAATCCATCTGACTACGATACGTAGAATGATCAGGTCTGACAACAAACGGTCAAGTGTTCTGGTTCAAAATGGTGTAATTAATGGTGGGACGGTTGAAGTAATCGACAAATCATTTAATTCACCAAGAAATGGTTCAACTCACCGACCAATGGTCTAGTGTAGTGCCAACTGATTTAATGCAGACACAAATAGTGCAGTACGAGGTCAAGTCATTCGTGCAAACAGCAAATAGCTTAACTTAATGTTGAGCTGTTCAGTCATAGAAGGAATGGTCCAGTGTAATTAGAAATGATTGAACGAAATTAAAAGTGATTTAGCGTGGCACGAAACGAAACAGCCTTGTTTGCGCGCCGAACCGCAAAAAAATACAACAGTGAAGTGGACAAGTCAAGATTGAAATGGATCAGTCAATGTGGGGTCTGACGTAATACGTATACCGTCATATTTGGCGCCAAATTAGCAGAGTGAATGAGCGTGACACGGGTCACACGGACTCGGCCAGCTTGGTCAAGCGTGTTGCGGACAACTTCGGTAAGTTTGCTTCTTTTTATTTCATTTTGCAATGCATTTCTGTCCAGAAGATATATCTTTGAGAGTGCCAGAGGGAACCTAGAAATTATGACAATATTTATGAGATCAGATAGGATATTATATCAAGGTCAAAGAAGGTTAAAGTCACGAGCCTGAACTCAAAGGAAATGATGACACCTCCAGTTTACTCACCTTTGTTCTTTGTCTTGTTTCAGATTGAAATTTTTTGGACTATTTTCCACTATGGTACGGATTTTGCTCTATATTTTAACGCTATCTTTTAAATTAACAACGTTGATTGTATAGATATATGCTTGTAGCGTTGCACTTTCGTCCTGCGTGGCAGACATGTCTGACACCTTCTGACCAATTGTATGTGTTGTTGTTTCTTCCAATGAAAATGCGTTGTGACCGTGTCCTCTGAGGTTATTTTACTAGGGGACGGGACGGTGTTTGCCAGGTGAAAGCTCGAAACCTATCGATTGTGACTTTTATCGTGAGGGTGTTTTACCGGATCTTTCTGCAGGTTCCGAAACACATTTACAGCTGCCTTTGAAGCTTAATATCGTCGGTAAGAAGCTTTGTGAAGTGTAGCGTATTGTATTATGTTGTTTGTAGTAATGGAGTGAGTAATTTCAAATGGTTCAAGTTTACGAAGCCATTTCGACATGTTCATCAGCAATCTAAGTATTGTTGATCGTGTTGCTTTCAAGCGGCACGAACTAAGCTGGTACTAGTTTGTATAGTCCACACTGTTGTGTTTTGCATTTTGCAATTAAGATCTGCCTCCGTCAAGGGCATAAAGAAACACTGTCATGCCGACAGAGCAAATTTTCACTCAACTTATTACCACCTTCGCCACATGGCACTATCGCCAAATGGCACCAAATATATATACAGCTTAGTTGGATAGAAAATGCTATAGAGCAAAGCAAAAACAGTAGTTAAGCGCGCGGCCATGGGCCGAGCGCGGTTCTAGGTTTACCCGTGGTTTATTTATTTATTTATTTATTTATTTTTTGTCGGTGACCAGACGCAGACCTCCGCTCGGCCAAACTTTGAGTCACGCAACGTGTGATGTTTTTCCGCCAGAAGCTGTTAAAACATAAACACACGAACAATTTTACGGATATTGTTTTCTTTTTTGTGGGTAAAATATATTTTCTTTTCGCTTTATCAAAGCGTTGGATTTAAAGGGAATAATAAATACGCTGACAAAAGGTATTACGTCAGCCATGGAATGCGCTGACGTTGCAGCTTTCACTTTCGCTACGTGACAAATAAGACCGTGTTTACTTTGCAAGTTTATTTCGGCAGAAGCGACGGTGATTAATTTATTTGTAATTTTGCGAGTATTTCTTGCGGTTTTAGGCAAATGAAGTAAATCCTTTGACTGTTTCATCGCAGCGAGTCCATAGATCGGAAAGAAAATTAAATGTGTGGAAGCCAAGCAAAGAACGTGTCAGAACGTGCAAAGATTACGTCATTGATAGGGAAATAACCACCGTACTAAAGATAGCCGTAGATAACGCAATTCTTGAATTATGTGACTCGTGTGACTTCTTTGCTAACCCTTAACTCAAGGGAAAAAAACAATTAAATTTAATCGTGACTTTAAAGAAAGAAAGCGGTTTGTAATAGTGTTCGTATCTTCATGCCCATACATATCCCGAAGAAACTTCCAGATTAAGACTATTACGCCATCGGAGATGTCACAACGGCTACGACTGATGGTGCGATAATAGAGTTTATGTTGATCAAGTGCTGTGATGTCTACAGTAATCAATGAATCATCAAAGATTGCTTTGGAATATGCACTGCGTTGCGACTGTAGTACTAAGAAAACAGTTAAATTTTAAAAGCACGGTTATAAGATCTAACAGATCTTCTTGTTTCGAAATAAAGTGCAGGATTGCAAGGATTGAAATTGGTCACAGTTCAAGAAATTTGAGTTTAGTTCAGGATGTCAAGAAATCGAGTTTACCATTCTTATGACAGTTCGAACTTTCGAGCCTTATTTTGTGTGATATTTCTTTCCTTCTATCAGTATTGGGAATGATTTCTACCGATTTTAAAGTAAGCTTAAAGTAATCTCCTGGGCACGATCATGAAAACAAATGTACAATACATTTCCCTGAATGTTCGCTACCAAGCACAGTCTCTAAAAATAAATTAAAATAGGTCACCATGCTTGCAAAAGAGATATGATGTACCAGTCTTACCCTATTTTGCCAGGTCTTATAAATAGTACTATTCATGTATTTTATCACTCCACATTACATTTTGCGGTGGCTGGAAGGTACAGTTTTTTTTTTTTTTTTTATGAACTTTGATAGGCATACATGACATTTTGAGCACAAGGAACAACATAATAAACAACTTAGGCAAAAGAATCTAAATAATCCAAATGACATACAATCAAAGCATTCCTCAAGTTGTTGGATTTTAAGGTCTTAATTTATGTCCACGAGTGATCATTTTGTTTTTGATGCTATTAAGTCTGCATACGAGCCAAGTGGCCCACCAGGCCGGAGCTTATCCCGGTTTCTGTAGCATGAAGCAACTAGGAGTATTTCTACTCCCCCCTGGATGGGATGCTAGTCCATCGCAGGGTTACCCCCAGCATTAAGTTCGCTGGTACCCATTTATACACCTGGGTGGAGAGAGGCACTGTGAGAGTAAAGTGTCTTGCCCAAGAACACAACACAATGTCCCCGGCCTGGGCTCGAACCCTAACCGCTCGATCCGGAGACGAGCGCACTAACCATGAGGCCACCGCGCCTCCCACTTGATGCTATTGAATAAGTGTAAAATTCTGCACTTGAAGGGTTCGCAATATAGTGCTAAGGAATCACCAATAAAGGTCAGGGTTGTTTGTCCTTCTTTTCTTCTTTTCCTCTTTTGTTGACTGGCTACCTTTAAGCTGTTTGTTATGAAGCAATGTTTTGTAGACACGCAGTGTACATAGTCATCATGTGAGGCTGCTTCAAGAAGTGCTCGCCTAGGGTTCCTTTTCTATGTGGCTGGTCCAATTAGTACATAATAGGGATACATGCCAACGCCTTGTCATGTCTTCATTAGGTGACATTGCCATTATCTCTTTGTGTCAGCTCTTGTGTGAGGAGCATTGCCTTTCTTGTTATCTTCTGGAGAATTTATTCATGTTTTTGGATACTTGGGTTTTTTTGTCTTTTTTAATGTAAAAACAATTAAAGAAGGGGAAAACGGTTTGTTTATCTACTTGTATTTTTGTTCTCAATGATGTCTTTTATCACTTGGTAAATATGATGTAGTTTTCACCAGCTAAACTTTGCCACTAGAGATTCAGTGTGTTCTGTTTTGGTTTCACTGTCAGTTGAAATAGACTTTAAAAACCTAGGTCTTGATAAGATAGTCATACTCTTGCAGTTGTTTCTGATTGAAATTTGTTTTCTTTTAAATTTCCCTTTTCTGAGGAACAGCTTTTAATCTTCAAGGTTGTATGTTTTTTTTTTTTAAACAGTCAGTCTAACGTAAAATATAATTGCATTTGTGTGATTTTGTGTTTATTAACAATGCTTTGAATTTCTATTTTGCAGTAAAAGATGATCATCATGGGTTGGATGAGGGAAAACATACACAAACCGAAGAAAGTCTTAGTAGAGAAGGGACTAGGGATGGTGAGCATCAGCTGTTACTATGATATGTATCAGTTGCCATGTGTTGATAACTTTTTTAGAGTTGTGTCTTGCCAAAATAATTCATTTTTTTGTTACCTGTACGTAAATGGGTCTTAATTGTAATGGCAGCACTTTCTCAAGAATTTTAGGGCTTATGTCCTAACTTATATGATGCTTCAATATCTGGTTAGCTTATGAGTTTTTTCTTGTACACTAAGTACTCCAGCAATACTAAGAAGAACATTGCAAACCAAATGTGTTAGAGAAAGCCAACTTATAGTTTTGGCTATTATTTTTCAAAACACATCTTCTTCGAACCTGGATAAATTAGCCAGTTTCTAATTTTAATTCCTTTTCATCCCTGCTATGAAGGCTTAAAATTTAGCACAGAGAGTGTTTAGTAGATGGAGTTTCAAATCTTAAGGAAGAAGTGATTGTACAGTACCACTTTAATGCATAGCTTAATATCCTTGTGTATCCATTAAACTAGTCAACAACCCATTGTCCCCACTAGAAAAAAGTAATGTTTTTAAAATTGATATAAAATAAAATTCTCAACTTACCAGTAGTTTGGGAGGTTCTGTGGTATATTATAATTTATAGGTCAAGGTATAGATGTATGGCAGTGATACAAGCAATTTTTGCTGCATGTTACAAAGAAGATATTTGCATATCATATGTAGCTACTTAAGCATTTGTTGCGTGCACATATTTTTTCTATTTTTTGTTGTGACTCTTATTTAAAACCCCAGAAGCTGTGGACAAGACAGCTAGTAGCAAGTTGAGCTTTCTCTGTTAGCAAATAACAACCTTAACTTTTGAAGTGCCATTTACAAAGTAACCAACAGCACTTAAATGACAAAACTAGTAAACCATACATGTACAATTGCCCCTACTGTATTCTACATGTATACTTACAGCCTGCAAAGCACTCACTTTCTTTCCTGCGATGGTTTGGGGCGCAGCAAACATAAATGAATTAAGAGAGGTTGAGGAGTTGAGGAGGCAGAGTAAAGAAACTTTTGGATGCCGCAAAGCTCTTAGAATGAGCTTGACGGCTATTAATGCAGTGTTCAACACTAGCTTTCTTGCTAATTTGCCCTTTGGGTAACTATAGTTCTGTTTTTTTGGTTCCCCGTGTGTCTTTTTAGTTGCAGACCTAGTAGACTTTTGTTGCCCATTAGCATTCATGAGAAAATTTCAACTTGCAGAAATGCTCAACTTTTTTATAAACTTGCCTTCTTGTTTTGGTGTTGCAACAGTGATTCATTGGGTGATTACTCAGTCATAGAGCACATCCCTCACAAGATTTTAAACATCCACCAACTGTGCCCACACATTTTGATGAGACTCCACTTTTCTGACAAATAGACCCAGTGAAGCACTTTTACTGGTCAAATACAATGAACCAATTGTCATGAATGAAAACATAATTCATGCCCTGAAGCACATTATTATCATTAATATTATTGTTATTATTTTTGTTGTCATCGTTGTTGTTGTTTTTAATATTGCTTCTTTTATTTATTGTTATTGTTATTATTAATAATTGTCTTTTTAACCATACATTAAGGAACTGCAAAAAGATGGCTCAGCCTGTACCTGTAGTACCCATTTTGTATTTGTAATCATAGAGTAATAAAACTGCTTCTCTGCCTCACCAGAGATCAGTCGGGGAGTAGCTTACAATCCTGACAACAGTGCTCCATTTCTTTTTGAGTCACAACAGTAAAACTTGTAGCCAAAATATTGCAGTACCATGCAATTTGTGTGGAAAGACTTTGACACAAACGTTATTTCCAAATACTGTTGCAAAATGCATCTTTGAAAATTCAAGGAGGTTATAGTGTTTTGAGAACTAGGGATTAATGCTTTTTATGGTTCGCACGATCACTAATCAACCAGCCACTTTGATTTAGCAAGCTTTGGAGCAAGCTTCTCACAAAATTTGGGTTCATGGCTTGTTTCGGAAATGAGAGTCAATATGTAGAAACTTTCAGTGAATGTTAGAGTTGAGTTTACATGTCTTTGACTTAATACTTCCGAACTTCTGCTCAAATGATTTCCCCGAAACTTGGGCATGGTTTGTATTAAGTCAAAATAAGCTGGTTCCAGAAATTGAGTTAAAGTATGCCAGCAAATTTTCTTTTTTCTGGTAGTGTTGTTGTCCAAAAAATGGGGTCCAGTCAAACACCAGTAAGAATAAAAATATTATCTCCAGTAAATGATATTCAGTAACATTATCACCGAGTGAAAGACAAAATATTTCCCAAAATTTCTTAACCAACGCTTCAAAGCCCCAAAATTTATGTTGCAAACGTTGACAGGGGTGAGTGTGTCCAGAATAACTGCAGAGCCACCTTAATAATGATGAAATGGAATCAACAGAATAACCATGATACGAATGGTGTTATCCTTTTGATACAATAACAAACAGTGGGGCTTGACTTGTCAAAATTACAGAAAAACTCAAATTGCATCCAGGGCCACCAGGTCATAATTTTCAAGCAACATACATTTTAATAGAAAGGAATTGTTAGCCAAATTAACTTTAACATTTCTCTGAAAAGAACATCCAGTGACATTTATAGGAATCACACTGGACAGAATGTCTTGTTTTCTAGTCATGAACGTTGACTTCGCAAAATGGCTTGGGTTAGAGCCTTGTTGCACCAGGCTTCTCGTACATGTGAAATAGACTCTCTCTTTCAGAAACAAAGAACAATGATTAAAACGTTCCTGTTAGGGAATGGCTTTCCTAAATCTGTGGCTTCTAATCTTGTGAGGTGTTTCAGACACAGTAGCTTGGAACCTAGAACATCTTATCCCAATAACAACAAGACTATAAGTTTAAGGATTTTAAATTCTAATGTGGGGTTTGGGACTGGCACTAGTTTTGCTAGCCTAATGATATAATTTTGAAAGCAGATGGGAGCTCCTCTGGGAGCCTGTCCAGGAATCCCCATCAATGTCCTAGACCAAAAATGACATGTACTTTATTACTTCATCTCATACTGGAAGTAAGTGATGTCTGAACAGTTCATTGAAGTGCCTTGAAACCAGAACCAGAGTATTAACAATATTACAAACAATACAACAAAGAAAGTACAGGATGCAAAACAGAGCACAGTGATGCATACCCAAATGCAAGTTAATTTTGAAACCAAATTGAAAATTGCTATGTAGAATGAGACGGGTAACTGCAATCACAACTGGTGGTTTGCTATTTGCATGAAAAATTAGCAGACATTAAGTTGAAGGAAGTGAGTTTATAGAGAAATCCATTTGCATCATATTAATCAAAAACTGTTTTTCTTATTTAGGTATAGAAATACAGTATGTTAAAAAGTAGTTTCTTAGAAATCGATTTTGAAATAAAAACTAGCGCTAAAAAGTCACGACGTTTCGACCTCTCCGAGGTCATTTTCAAGTGAGTGAAATTTTCTAAATTAGCATATAGCCATAAATATGTTAAAAACAAGTTATAATAGATAAAAATGTGGCGAACGCTAAAATGTGACAAAATGTGAAAAAGTGTTAAAAATATACAATGGAAAAATAAAATAATCTTAGCAAGAATTGCTCTAAACAAATAATTTGGCACGAATTGAATCGCACTGTTTGTTTAGCGTTGGTTTCAGTTCTTTGATAAAAAAAAAAAAAAAAAAAAAACATTTCAAAAATAAGGCAGTAAAATTTGTTCTGACACTTTCTTAAGATTCGAAAACTCTGTGCGATGTCTTCTGGCTCCATATCGTGCTGCTCTCCGAGGTGGTTTCCGATTGCCGATCCTTTGTGTTCTACAATTCGTTGGTGTAGGTGTCGGCACGTGTAATCGACATAGCCTGCATCACACCATAGTTGGTAGTATGATCACACAGGCCACACTGCAATGAATACACCACGCATTGTTGACTTACAAGAGACTGCTTGTCTTCCCTGACCTTAATTTCATCCTTGATCTTTCTACTTGTGTAAACTGGGCTAATATCTGCGTTAATCTTCTGACTGAGGTCAGCCAGCTGTTTACGTATTCTACGTTTGCAGATTTCTGGTCCTTGTAGGGCAACACGCTTCTGACTGGGGCTTCTCTTTTATCAGGCACTCAGGTATGTGGGTAAAGGTAAAGAATCCGATCCCACCGATGCGTCGGCCGACACATCACCGACGCGTTGGTCGACACACCACCGACACATGGTTGACTGCACAAGGTCGTCAGGAGAGCCCAGTCGGGAGAAGATCTCTTTAAGGCGTTCACATTCCTCATGACAAAACTTCCACTTTCAAATACAGTATGCATATTTATAATTTAAATTATAATAATATTACTGTTGTACTTTAGATTATAATTCCAAAGCTCTTTTTGGAGACTGATTTCAGTTTCATTATGTAGTTTGGTGCTTTGGGCCCAAAACAGCAGCCTGAAAACGGTCCTTGTAAGTTGGCAAGCCCTCGAGTAGCCAGGAAGTTTCAAGAAATGGTCCCTAAAGAAGCAAAGGGCCGACTTCAGACACAACTTAAAGCTGGTTTCAATTAGTCCAGCAAATTTATTTGACTTTCCGTAGGAGGAAGGTAAATTCCTAAAGGTAAACATGAAACGAATTACTACAAATAACTAACCGAAGACGGCAGAAAACTAAGAGGAAAATACAAACAGACGATAAACTAAACGGCTTACCAAAATGCTGGCAACGGAGTTCAGGGAACCAAGAAGATACAAGTGTACCAGACGATAAACTAGCACTAAATGAACATGAAAGGATAACACAAATATATACGCAACGAAATTTACATACGACGCGAGAAAAAAAGCATGCAGAATGTGAAAAAATACATTAACATACGGAACAAAAACGGACACAAAGAAAACACGAAATAGCCGTAACAGGCCCCTTCACAGAAAGTGTCAGTTTTCCACGATATTGTTGTGTCTATTAATGAAGTAAATCCCTCTCCATATTTTTAATAGCCTGGCCAAACCATACCTGGAGGCATTAGATGATATGATCGATGAGGAGGAGGGGGAGTTAGAAGAAGACGAAGAAGAAGAAGAAGGACAAGAGGATCAAGAAGAACAAGAGGAAGGGCAAGAAGAACAAGACGATGATGAAGACCTCTACAGAAAGTTAATAGAGGATGAGTTTATTGACAGTGATGTAGAATAATCAGTATTTTGTAGATTCAGTTTTTAAATTTTTATCAATATTTCTTTCGCAGATGTATTAATAAGTAGTAATTAAGTAAATAGAGGATGAGTCTGAAATTGTTTTGATTGTTCTACATTTACAACAGCTTATTCAAATTAGCCCAAGCTCAAAGGCTGAAGAAAATATGTCATTACTTTTTTTTTACTAAATGAACCACAAATCACTGTGTTGTCGGTGAATAGTTTGTTGGATCTAGATTTAAGGGACAAAAGCGTGACAGAGCTTTTCATCTTTGCAATAAGAACCCAGTCACAGTCGTGCATGACTAACTGTGGCCACCTTCCTTGGTTTAAATAAGCTAATCAAAATGCATGAACTAGGTATGGTGAAAATATCAAGCATCATGTAACCTGTTGGTCAGTCGACAACTCCTCCTCTCGCATTCCTTTTCATAATTTTGGATTTGCCAGGTTTGAATGGAAGCCATAAGAAAGTTGTTGAAAACATGTCAAAAAATGATGAAAAAAAATTAGTTTGGTGGCCTGTGTTAGAAGTGCACCACTGTAGATACAATGATAAGTATTATATTAGTATGTCCAAGAGGCATTTACCTGTCAAAAATAGAATTTCTCAAACTAATTCTAACTTTGGTTATTTTGCCTTTGTAACAATACAAATCTCAAGATTATAGTGGTTTTACAACACAGGCTAAAAACAGGCCCTAAAATATAATTTTCGAAAATGGATAAAGCAACGGTTTGTATCATCCGTGAGCATTGCAGGTAATTCAAGCTAATTAATTCAAGGTCACAAGTCAGATTGTTTTGGTTCGCCCGTGTTTAGAAAGATCTACATGTATAAGATTCCGGTTGATAGTGATAATGGTAATTATACCTGCTCATGAAAACACCAGTTGTGTAAAGTCCAGTCTAGCCATAAATAAAAAAAAAAAAGATTTGTAATCTTCTTTGTCATAACTGAATTATGTTATTGAACTAGTATGAGGTCAGTGTTGGTAAAACATTGGTCGAGTTCTTCACCTTCCAATGTTATGGCGAGATCCATAGACTTGTAAAAAAAAAAGAGATACCCATATCAGTATCCGACGTAAGTTTCATTCCTTGTTCAATGCTAAATTCCTGAGTGGTATGCCTACAAACGAGGACTAACAATAAAGCTATAAATCAATGAACATAATAAATCCCTCTAAGATTCTCCAACCGAAACAAGTGATAGGTTGTTGAGGTATCACTGAATTCCTAATTTTCAACTTTCTGCTTTCATTTCATCGTTTCTCCCGGTTAGTAACAGGCACCCGTTGTAGCTAGTTCCAGCCGATCCCAGGAATGCAAATCTCATTAGCAGTCAGTGCTCTGTCTGATAACCATAACGAGTACTTTTAAGGGTATCAAGTCTTATATCGGAGATTCGGTGATATATCTTTCTAAGAACAAAAACTGAAATAGTGTTCAACACAACCTGCCTCAGCACGTTTGCGAAAATCTATTGGTTCCCTTCAGAGGTTTCTTTAACAGCACTCGGCTAACCTCCAGGTACGATTTCCGTACAGCTCCATACATTAATTATGTATGCAACTATGTCAAACTATCACATTATACTCAAACAGCAATCGTGAAAAGAACGAGTCAGTCAAAAAATTGCATGCACAATTAATGTAAGGGGTGGTGCGAAAATCTTGCCAACCTCCCTGTCAAAATAAGAGAGCGCTCCTCTACCAGTTTTGTCCGCATAGTATAACTTCCACTGACAGAATCGCTATGATAACGATGACAACCACAAAGCGTTTTGTGGTGTATTGAATAGGCCACAAAGCGCTTTATGGTGTTTTGAATAGGCCACAAAGCGCTTTGCGGTGTTTTGAATAGGCCACAAAGCGCTTTGTGGTGTGAAAAATTGGAAAAACCAAATTATTTCAGAAAATAGCTGTGAGATATTTGCGAGTCAACGAGCCATCCAGTTTTCAATGTTAAATCCCAAAATAAAACATCACATAGCGCTCTGTGGTGTTTTGAATAGGCCACAAAGCGCTCTGTGGTGTTTTGAATAGGCCACAAAGTGCTCTGTGGTTTTTCGACTACTACTGCTGTTTTGTAAAGCAAAGCGAACTAGGAACAGTTAGAAAGCACTCCCGCCATAAAATCTACTCGACAAGAAACTTTCTGTAATAAATGTTCGATGCTACAGGAGACGGCTTACCCAAAAAGGTTCAGTCAGTCAGCCTCAACAAACCTATACTGAGAAGAGGGCTTTCGCGAACCGGATTTCGTGTGAGTGACAAGATTGGGAATAGAGAAATATTGCGCAGATTGAGTGGTAGTTTTACAGCACCGAAACTAAAATTGGTTACACTGCTTCTCAGAAATTTTGTTTTGCCTCTGTAATATCATTGAACGACCTGAACGATTTGAGAATAATCATAGCGCGGAGTTTAATATTGGCTGGCCGGGAACACGCAGTTCGCAAACCGGAGAGCAACCACTGTTTAAATCTTCGATCGAATTTTCATGTTGAATTTGAAACTGAAAATACACTAAGCGGTCAATTTCCGATAGAAGTCTTGTGATGTAAATGCAATTCTTGCAAATAGTCGCTGCATATTTACGTTCAGAGTTACTCTGGTTCAGAGTAAAGACATACAAAGTCAAATCATAGTTAGTAGCTAACTATGGTCAAATACTGCTTCCGAACGCTGCCCCTCCAAAAATCAATTTTGCTCGAAGACCGAACTGCAACGGAGTTTAGTTACCAGTCTTATGCTACGTGTTATTAGATAGAACGCATGATATGATTGGCTCCGTATATCACATTACGTCACAGGACATGTCTGCCACATAGGACATAACTGCAATGGTACATATGCTCAGGCAATTCGATTACATCAAAACGATTGTCGTCGGAAATAGTGTAACAAACAACTGAGCCGCCTACTCACCTCTTTGCTGAACTTTATCTGAAATATGTGCTTTGAATGAAAACTTTATTCACTTCACTCTAACAGTTGATTCTCGTTAAGATACCTTGGTTCTTGGGCAGCCGCTTTATAGGAAAGAAACTAGTCCTGTTATTGACAATGAATTTCGTCATAACATTGTCAAACTACCTGTGGACAATGTTATGAGGAAATTCATGATCAATAACAAGACAGACGCATGAAAAAGTGATAACAAATTGTCAATAAATTATAAATTATCAATAAATTATACATTCTAGATTCTGTCCGCTTATTGACGATAAAAATTTAGTCCATGAGCGCGCAAGAATTTCTGCAGTCATCGTAAAATAAGAAATTCATAGTTGGAATTCGCAAAAGAAAAATTTCAGGCAAAGAAAAATAGTGTTAAGGTATCAGTATAACCCATTTGACCATCCGCGCGCGGTCCGCTCTAGCGTTCGCGGCTTTAACAAAAACCCATATAAACCGTATATTTACTGGAAGCTTAATAACTACAGATTATGACCTGACCTGTTTAAAACGGTAAAAATTTACCGTGTTTCGAAAAGGTGAATATATTTACAAAGCTTCACGAACCCATAAATCAAGGTACACGCCCGCTAAATTTAGGTCGGAGAAAACGATTAACATGGCATCCGTTTCTTCACACATTGACCTCAAAAACCGTGTCTCAGATTTTTGGCACATGCGTTTGTTATTATTTGACAAGAGGATAAAGTTAGAAAAAGGAAAAAAATAGGACTGCCCGCGAAAAAAAGGCATAACTTTTTAATGAAAAGAGTAATCAGAATTCGCAGACACGGTTTCGTCGGCGTTCGTTCTGACAACATTCTCTCCGAATTTCAGCCAATTTGGTCCAGGGGCTGCCGACCTGGAACTCGAAATGCACGTACAACTCGCCTATTTTTTACTTTCGAGAAACAGAGAAAAAATAAAATTCGGCGGCATCCAAGTGTTATGAGATTATCACACCAAGGGAGACACCGCAGAGGAATCAACTTTCTGTATAACAATAGGACTATGACAGTTAACATGGAACAGGTACAAATTTCCGCGACGGCGCGCGGTAAATTATTCACCAGTGAATAAACCGCTTTTTCATGTGTAAAGTCAGAATTCCAAAGTTAGTAAACGTGAAATTATCTTTTGATTTACTATATTAGCGTTCGAAATTTTACGTATCGGTTGACTAATCTTCAAAATTATGACCATGTCACTGTTAACATGCCGAAGGCCCGTAGAAGGTTCCCGAGAAAATGCAAGCGCACAAAGGGAAACGCTGGAGAGGACGCCGTAAACGGGACTACATCGACTGATGTTGATGCAAAGGCAAAGATACTGGAAGAAATGACAATAGCAGGGTAAGAAAAAAAAAATGTTGCACTGCTGATTCTAATTTTGTACAATCGATCTGCCTGTCAATTTCGTCCACTTCTCTTCGTCAATCTCCTCTGCTTCGACAGTTTCTCGCAACAGTATTTTAGCGCGGCTTGCGCTCGTTTCGGCTTGCTCGCTGGCTTCGTGATCGCGATCGTTGTCGCGTTCATCCAGCAATTTTTCTTGATTGTAAAACGAACCCTTTGCCGCTTTCCGCTAATTTAGCGGCCCACTCTTTGTTGAAAGTGTTTTTTGCCTTCTTTGGCCTTCCTTTAGCCGATGAAAACGGGCAAGATCGCTCTGTCTTCTTCGAAGACATCCGGCACTGATTATGGCGCGCGAATCGCGTGTCAACTCAGCATGATCTTGATGTCATGTGACTTCTTGCCTCGATAACTAGTTCATTTGACAGAACTTGTCAACTCTCAATTAAGTAATTAATATGCAAAACAATCTTTCTCGCGCAATAACTAGCGGCAGAAATAAGATTTTTTCGTGGAGTTTTTTTTATCTAAAAGATTACTTTAAGATTTATCCAACCGCTTAAAAAAGTAAAATTATGCAAAACTGCAAATTTTCCCCTTACTGATACCTTAAGAAATATCCTAGAAAATGATAAAAGAAAAACACGTGCGCGACAATTAGTAGTGTACAAAAAAAAATGTACACACCAACCCCCTCAAAATTTACTAGTTTTTTCCTATAAAGCGACTGCCCAAGAACCAAGGTATCTTAACGACAATCAACTGTTAGAGTAAAGTGAATTAAGTTTTCATTCAAAGCATCGCCAAGTACCACATATTTCAGATAAAGATCAGCAAAGAGGTGAGTAGGCGGCTCAGTTGTTTGTTACACTATTTCCGACGACAATCGTTTTGATGTAATCGAATTGCCTGAGCATATATCTATACAATCAACGGTGTTAATTTAAAACATAGCGTTAAAATATAGAGCAAAATCCGTACCATAGTGGAAAATAGTCCAAAAAATTTCAATCTGAAACAAAACAAAGAACAAAGGTGAGTAAACTGGAGGTGTCATCATTTCCTTTGAGTTCAGGCTCGTGACTTTAACCTTCTTTGACCTTGATATAATATCCTATCTGATCTCATAAATATTGTCATAATTTTTAGGTTCCCTCTGGCACTCTCAAAGACATATCTTCTGGACAGAAATGCATTGCAAAATGAAATAAAAAGAAGCAAACTTACCGAAGTTGTCCGCAACACGCTTGGCCAAGCTGGCCGAGTCCGTGTGACCCGTGTCACGCTCATTCACTCTGCTAATTTGGCGCCAAATATGACGGTATACGTATTACGTCAGATCCCACATTGACTGATCCATTTCAATCTTGACTTGTCCACTTCACTGTTGTATTTTTTGCGGTTCGGCGCGCAAACAAGGCTGTTTCGTTTCGTGCCACGCTAAATCACTTTTAATTTCGTTCAATCATTTCTAATTACACTGGACCATTCCTTCTATGACTGAACAGCTCAACATTAAGTTAAGCTATTTGCTGTTTGCACGAATGACTTGACCTCGTACTGCACTATTTGTGTCTGCATTAAATCAGTTGGCACTACACTAGACCATTGGTCGGTGAGTTGAACCATTTCTTGGTGAATTAAATGATTTGTCGATTACTTCAACCGTCCCACCATTGATTGCACCATTTGAAACAGAACACTTGACCGTTTGTTGTCAGACCTGATCATTCTACGTATCGTAGTCAGATGGATTCTCATTTAAATAAACTGATCGTTATTAGTTTGCTCCATTTTGATATCGGTGACTGAACCATTTCTAAATTGTCTAAATCATTTACTGTTTCAGTAGACCGTTTAATACAAGAACACCTAACTATTTGTATTTAGACAGTATCATTCGTCAATTATTTATTCCATTTCGCAAACCATCACTAAACCATTTATGTTTGGTCTGTGCCGTTTAATAATCTTGTATTTTTGGTGGTGACGGCCGCCCATAGCTGAGAGCACATAATAGCGAAGCGTACGGCGACTGAATGGAAAGAAGTCAAAGATCCATCGGAAAGACGAGCTCACATGGCCTACTTGCATACTCACATGTTCGCCACATGTCTCGTCACATGTCGTAGCATTAAACGGTACCAGTTAACTGGCCGTGACATGCCCCTGCAAAAATCAGGCGGGATGGCCATTTTGGTGTCCTTACAGGAATGTGTTTTTTTTCGGCCTATAACCATGCACAGGGAGACCAACGCTGAAAAGCCACAGGTAAAAATTAGGTTTGCGTTGCACTTCGTCGAACGCGTCGAACGCAAATAGCAACTAGCAACACGCAATATGATATCGAGGACAAGTGACATAACACGTGAGCATCATTGAACGTGGGTCGTCCGCTGTCTTCGCATTCGGAAGCTAGAAAGGCGGCCTCTCGGACATCGGCAAGTCAGCTGGCAAATCAGGTGAGCAGCAGATAAATAACCTGTTGCCTGGCCGCTTTGTTAACGACAAAATATATGAAGAAATGTGCAAGGAATATCCCACAATAATGCTAATGTTGGTGAAAGATGACCGCAGAAAAGCGACTGCGTGACGCTCGGTATGTTTTTAGATGACATGTTGTCACGTATCAGACGGAAAACAGTCTTTATTCTTTGTCTGCGTTTTGTACCCAGTCTGCAGTCTGCATTTTGTACCTAGTCTGCATTTTGCATCCGGTCCGCAGTCTGCATTCTGTATATGTACTGACCGATTGTGGTAGTATGTGATAATACCGATTCGATTTTCTCCCCAGGCGCTGTTTCATGCTTTGTTTATCTCAGTACCATATTGGACTCTGAGACACAGCCGGTAGAAACTGAAGTTTACAACCGTAACACTTCCTTACATTTCCCCAAATTGTTCCCTTTTCTTTTCCTTTGTCCGCCATGTTGAATTGTTAGGCGGGTTACCGCTGTACACTCGTTCCCAGACTCCCGTTCTCGGTTCCCCCTTCTCCGTTCCCCGTTCCCCGTTCCTCGTTCCTCGTTTCCCGTTCCCCGTTCCCCGTTCCCCGTTCCCCGTTCCCCGTTCCCCGTTCCCCGTTCCCCGTTCCCCGTTCCCCGTTCCCCGTTCCCCGTCCCCCCTTCCCCCTTCCCCGTTCCCCGTTCCCCGTTCCCCGTTCCCCGTTCCCCGTTCCCCGTTCCCCGTTCCCCGTTCCCCGTTCCCCGTTCCCCGTTCCCCGTTCCCCGTTCCCCGTTCCCCGTTCCCATTACCTGTTTTAGTAACATCCGTTTCACGCATGCATGTAGAAAGACATTAATTTCTTATCCTTGATTTCTAGGTCATCTAAAACCGTGATAGCAACTCCAGCGATGCAAATTTCGACCTCGTCTGGGGCTGATATAGGATTTAGAAAAGGGAGTTTGAGATACTGAGCGCCGAAGTCGGGCCCCAGTAGGGGGTCCGGGGCATGCTTTCCCGAAAAAAAAAAAAATAATAATAATAAATTTGAGGTCGTCTGAAAAGTGATTTCCGGCATTCTGAGGCCAATTCAGCATGTTATAAGGGGGAGGGGGGGAGGGGTTGCTTGCTCTGCCGGTTTTTCTTCCTTCTGCGATTTTTACACAAAATAAGGGGGAGGGGGCTAAATCCGCCACTGTAAATCTTAATTATGTAACCTGCATTTATTTCTACCGTTTTATGCATTTTCTTTTTTTCTTCTTCTTCTATTTGACTTGATTGGAGTGAGTGACACAGCTTCACAGTTTTATTTAATTTCTACGTTTAGGCTTACTGTCCACGCTAATCCGTCACACGAAAAAGGAGCTTCTCGAAGACGCTTTTCAAACCAGAGGAATTTGAAAACGCCAGTGTTTCGTTTTCGTGTCGGCGGAAATAATTTTTGAAATGGAGCTTTTCGAAAACGATGGCGTCACGATAATCATGTGAAAACCCTGACCAAGTTTCCTCAAGCGAAAATCCAAAATGATGGTGATTGTTGCGTTTTTAAATTCCTCCGGCCTAGCGTGGACGGAGACTGATTTGATGCATATTCTGAGTGAAACCGCCGTTTTCAAATTCCACGGGCGTAGTGTGGTGGACGGGCCATCAATCACAGTCTCGTGTGTGACCATGAGTACGTCACGTTACACTTAAAAACTGACCCAACCAGAGCTCTGTAATTATTTGTTCAAGAAGCGTCTTGTGTCTTCCACCATTGAAGTGGTCCTTTGCATTGATAGGATACAAGGTGAGAATTGCCGTGCTGTTTAAACACTTTTCGTTAGGAAGGTTATTTTGTTTGGATACATTCGAGCACTTAAGGGTTTGAGTTTCCAAAACTTAACGTAACAATATTGGTTGGTTGTAGTGCATGTTATTATGCACGTTTATTCTGAGCGAAACTACAGTCGTAAGTGAACGATCTAAAACGTTTCGTTTATTCCGAACAATCTGCCTACCATGGTTTCAGAGTTTCACTTTATTCTTTCTGCTTCTGAAGAGGCGAAATTGAAGCTCAGGAAAACGTAGAACATCATAATTTATATTCGATTCAGTTTCAAGATTGATTTAAAATATTCACTATTCGCGTTTTGTGTTTCGGTAAGCGGAGCGGTCGTGGGTTTGTTATTCGATTCTTGTTCGATTGTTACACGACAATTCCATGCTAACAGCTGTTTCCAGGGAAAAATTATCCCGTATTCATTGTTATTTAAGCTCAGTCTTTCGAGTCGAATAGAATGCAAATAGCATTTTCCAGAAGACATTCTAGTGTCACACAACCTCTTTTCCAGGCCCTTCTCCTGGCTCCTAAGTGAGTGTCACAGTGACTACGATTAGGGTTTGACGGCCCAGTCTACGTATGTTTTTTAAATATTTCATGTTAGGGACTGTGCAATAATCATCAGGAGGGGGCAGGAGGGCGCTTTGCGAAGGAGAGTTGGGAGGTGGGAGCGAAGAGAGGGGGAAAGTAGTGTTAACCTATTTTTTTTAAAAAAAAAAAGAAGCCATTTAAGGCTGTCTCGGAATTCTTTTATTTCCGGGCTGTCACTTCGTTCCGCCGAGTGTGCTCCCCGGAGAATGCTTTCTCCCGGAAACTTTATTAATTTCCACTTTCTACAGCACTTGAAGATTTCATAACAGAGAACGACCCAATTGTCATTCCTAAATGAACGCTCTTGTCTAAGTAACAGCACGTACCATTTTGAGTTTGCAAATCACCAGGCTAGCCCATATCCTGAAGACTTCCAAGGTTTAACTTTCGGCTTAATGAACCTTGATGTTATCGCAACTAGGCTGAAGGCATGGTAAGCCCCGGACAAGTAAAAATGTCAGTCTTGGTTAGCCATGTTCTAAACAAGCAAGGGACTGAGTACGAAGTTTTAAAATCCCTCCAAACCATACAAAGCTCTCTTCAATCACAGCTTTTCAAAAGCGTATTAGATCTTTGCGAATCAAAACACTGGTATTTGGTAACTTTACTCACTTTTAGATGCTCTCTTAGGTACCTGGCTAAGTTTTTTCAAATAACTAGGTTTTAAACATTCGTCCCCAGTTACTTGCTCGTTTAGAACATGGCTAATTAGTTATGTCGAAAAGCTGAGCTAAGATGAGTTTAACTACATGTAGTGAGAGCACTTGTATGAGGTACTGAAAGGAAGGCGAAAGAAACGCTGATTCAGCTAGTCTCCCAATATAAATTACATTCTACTGAATATTTAATTATTTTCTCTTATCAGAATTAGCGATCAGTCAGCGATGGCATCTTGGGACGCTCCTTATGACAAATACCGTATTAAGAAATTAAGCCGACTGACGAAAGACACTACAGAAGAGGAGATAAAGGATCTTTATAAAAACTGGGCGACTACCTATGATAAGGTACTCTACTCACGCTTGCTTGATCCCGAGACCGTTAGAGAAAAATTAAATCCCACGAATTATCTGACAAAGTTTCGCTTGACTCTTATTTCCCGGCGCTCAGGCTGTCGTAACGTAAAAAAACGGTCGTTTTCTTACTACATTGTAACATTATTTGAAAGATCGCATACTTAGTCTAGACGAATTGCCACCTAATTACTCTGGAGGGCTCAAATCATTGTCATTATGAAAGGAGATGTGTCTTACAAGCTGATTGTCGAAAGTTAGCTTTCTTAATTTCTATATTGTATTCAGTTCCAAATGAGTGCCACCTCATTTAATGAGAAGTTTCTACAGAGCAAATTAGAATGTGCACAAGAAGTACGAATTAGAGGGATACACGTGGATTACAATTTTTTAGTTCAATGTTGAATTGGAGACAGTTGGAATCTTTCTTGTCTTTTCATTTCGTATTTCTTTATTTTAAATTTTACAAGATACTGGGGAGCCGCGGTGGCCTCATGGTTATAGTGCGCTCGACTCCGGATCAAGTGGTCCGGGTTCAAGCCTTGGCCGGAGACATTGTGTTGTGTTCTTACGCGAGACACTTTACTTTCACAGTGCCTCCTTTCACCCAGGTGTGGAACAGATCAGCGAACTTAATGTTGGAGGTAATCCTGCGATGGACTGGCATCCCATCCAGAAAGGGGGGGAGGGGGGAGTAGAAATATTTCTAGATGCTTCATGCTACAGAAACCAGGAAAGGCTCTGGCCTGATGGGCCACTTAGCCTGTATGCAGACTTGACCCACTCTAAATGTTACCCCATTAATTTATTACCTACTGCATTTAAAATGCTTTCGGTATATTGCGAAAGTAAGTCTCTGAGGTGCGCAAAATACATATCTCCCCCTCTAAGAAAACGTATTTGTTGTTTTATTAAACCTGAGAAGGAAGTTAAAAGTTATGAAGCAGCCGAGGATTGTTCTTGGTTTCAATAATTTATTTTTCGAGCTGATATTTTGATGAACGGAAATAATGCAAACAAAGATTCCACGATGTACATAGGTTATGTTTTGTTTGTTTTTGTTTTTAGGATGTCCTGCAAGAAGCCCAGATCATTTTTCGCAAACCGCTGGCCGAATGTCTAGATGCCGCTATCAAACAGGTTTTCCCGGACAAAACACAAAGTCGGATCAAAATTATTGATGCAGGTGCCGGAACAGGACTTGCTGGTGTGGAACTCTTCAAACTTGGCTACACGAATATTGATGCCCTTGATATTTCACAAGAAATGTTGAACGAAGCAAAAAAGAAGAATATTTACAAGAAGTTCATCTGCGCCTCACTCACTGAACAGCGGATTCCCGAAATAGAAACAGGAGAATATCATGCGATGATCAGCACTGGCACACTTGGCACAGCGCATGCGCGACCCGAGGCTATCGAAGAGATGATCAGGATGGTCAAGCCTGGTAAGTCTACTTTTGATGATTCTGTTGATGTCTTGATGCGCCTTTGGCAATGACAATTCTGTTTTTAAGGCAACGCGGATACCCAAATTTGGTAACTTTTCCTCTTCAACTAGAATCTTAGTAATTTTTACCAGATAACCTTCCTGGAAGTGAATTTATGCGTAATTGTGCACATAAGAAATATTGTAAAGGTGGCTTTTTCTGCAAATAATGTTGTTCTTAGGCCCCATCCACGCTAAGCCGGAGAAATTTGAAAACCCAGGTTTATTTCTATGGTTACGCCTATCGTCCACACTAGGCAGTCACGAAAAAGGAGCTTTCCGAAAACGCTCTTCGAGTCCTAACGCTGGCTTTCTTTTTCTTTTGGACGGAATAAATTTTGAAAACGAAGCTTTACGAAAACGATGGCGTCACGATAATCAAGCGATTTCCCTGACGGATTTTTTTTGCTCAAACACAAATTAAAATTAATTGGTGATTTTTGCGTTTTTAAATTCCTTCGTGCGTAGTGTGGACGGAAAAAAAATTGCTGCGTTTGTTTTCAAATTCCCCTGATTATGCCCCTGAGAGGTAAATGAAGTTTATTCGCATGGTACTAATAAAAATGGTGAAAAATTGGCTCGCCTTCCCCCAGTCACACCCCCGCCTTGAATGGATATGTTGAGAGGAATTCAAATGTGAAACGAATATTTTAAAAGGATTCTTAACTAAAAAGATATTGCATATCGAAATTTGTTAAATTTCGAAAAAAAAAAGGAAAGAGGGGGGTTAGTTCGAAATTCAAATATTCATATATTTTGAACAAATCGAGCCTTTTCAATTATTGTTTAATATTTGAATTTAGCTCAACACAATCGTTCAAAGTCATACGTTACCTTAGTCAAAAAACCAAAATAAGATTTTGCTGCTAGTTTGATGACAAACAAGCAAACGAACAAACATAAAGAAAAAGAAAAAAAAAAAACATCGTTTATTTGCAATTGGATAGACCATATAGTTGTGTGCGTAATTACCTGACCTATGAATGCAAGCGAGGCTGGAGATACAGACCTCTCTGCGTTTCCCATTTAAGGTGATTCCTCTGAAATAAAAATGACAATAGATTCTTGTTCAAACTTTGTCCACTGAATATTTATCATATGATAACTTCGAGTTTGAACTAAAAAGGGGGGGGGGGGGATGCCCATGCTCATTAAGGAGCAGTGAGGCATTGAAAATGCCCCATTTTGGCATTATTTAATGCTTATTATAAGAACGCATTCCCAGTAATTGTAACATCTTTGTGAGCCCGGGTTCATAAGAACGCGCATTAAACTACAGTCAATACATTGTGTTGGACACAAATAAACGTTTTAAGTTTGATTCAGACAGAAAGCTAAATCCTTGGTTAAAAATTTGAACTAAATTTCTTGACGTGGTTACCGACTGCCAAATAGAAACGACCACCGTGTATCTGCTATTTTTCTTATTTATTCAATTTTCAGCAATAGAAATTAGATCAGTCTTTTCTCACGCAAAGCTTATGATTAGTTGACTACAATGAGTGGAAAAAAAAATTGGGGTGCCCTTGCTCGTTGGTGAGCTAGAGCCATTTTTCAACTGACAGAGCTCAATATCAAGGCAAATCCGTCATGTTTTCAATGGGCACGTGCACGAGCGCGCGCTAATGACGCCATAAATTATGCGCAGTAAGGATGCACAATGCAAATGTGAGGAATGACCTTAAATGCCAACTAAAACCCCTTTGTCACCTGCAGCCTCACTGCCATTCAAAGGCCACGTCACTGAACAGACAACTGAAAAACGGTCTATTGTCTATCATGTTGCGAAGTCTGATCTCCATTGGAAACACAACGGCAGTTTCCTAATGATTATGTTTGGCCGACAGCTGACCCGGCGTGTTGTGCAGGCAGTTTTTCATGACATACTTTTAATAATTCCTTATTTTGCTTGGTGTGTTTCTCCCACTCTATAGGAGGCCTTGTCTGTGTTTCAATGCGCCTTTCTGGTTTGAAAGAATATGAAGACAAGATGCTGGAACTGGAGAGGGCAGGAAAGTGGGAAACGTTTTCTAAAGAGAAGATACCATATTCTGAAAAGGACGATCTACCCAAAGAGATCAATGTATTCATTTTCAAAGTACTTAAGAATTAATTATAGGCTGTTTTCTTTGTTGTATGAGAAATTTACAGGTCTACAGGTTGATAGGACCGTAACGTAGTTAATACAGATCACCAGATCACCAACTTTCTTTTCAATGAGCTCGTAAAATCCATTACCTTAATTGATTTAAATCCGACCCACCCCCCCCCCCCAAAAAAAAATTGTTTTCTCTTATGACTGAAAAATTTAATCCCTGAAAAGGCTTAGTAACATCTATTAAAAACTAGCATTCTACCACACAGATTACGAGAGAGGAGGCTAAGGACAGATTTTAGACACAGTTGTATTTTCATGTTCAAAGTCAAGATGGCAATTGCTCTTCATAGGTAAATAATAAAATGAATAATATGGCCGGCCCCGTGTTTTTCTTCGCCAATTTGTTGTTGTTGTTGTTGTTGTTTTGTTTTGTTTTTTTATATTTTTTTTTTCTGTCGCCCTAGTTAGACCTTTTCACGGTTTTGGGAGCCCAACTCGACTTCGCCGCCAAAACAAAAGCATTCGCGCGCGAAATCCCGCCTACGCAGGTACCAGATCATAGTCTCCTGTAGTCTGCGAGCAGGCTCATCTTTGAGTCACTCTCGCATGCGGCCGGCCAAGAGCGGAGCGATCCGGCGGAGTGGAGTCTGGCGATGAGGCACCAAGAAAATGAGCCTGCCTTGATCTCTGTAAATTTTTCATTTTATGATGAGGAGCGATTAGATCCCCAAGGAATCGGCTTTTTTTGTTTGTTTGTTTGTTTTTGTTTGTTTTTGTTTTTTGTTTTTTTGTTTGTTTTTGTTTTCAACCTAAAGAGGGAGCAGGAAATTGCATTTGAAAGTATGTTAATGAATCGAGACCTACTTGTCGTGTTGCCGACTGGACATGGCAAGCCGGTTAAATTTCACAAACATACATGATGGCAAGCGGGCAACGAAACAACACGAAGGTGTTTGCCCGTTTAACAGCATCATCAAAGACCAGATTACCGAGACAAGGTCACTTGGAATCTTGGAATCTCCAGCCATCTCCGGCAAAACTTAATCAACAACGGATTTCGCACCAGCATGTTGTTACGAAAACGATTGAAAGTTTTCTCGAGAAAGCTGAGCTTCCAACGTTCATACTTCCGACGAAAATGAATTGGCCTGTTTTTTCCTGCGGTTTTGCGGATTGAAATGAAAAATCAGAGCAGGCTCCCTTTGTCGATTTCGCGCTCGCGGCCACTGCGCTCGCGCATGTGCACCAACGTGAACCTTCTAGTAAGCCTAAGTCTTTTGTTCCCTTCAATCTGATTTCCAAATGGTCACGGTGATCGCTGAAAAAAAAGTCTAGAAGTTCGGGGAACACTGCGATCATATGCAAACAATAGCTCTGTCACCGATCGTGACGATCATGGTGCCGGGAACCGCGGCATGGTATTCTGTCATTGCTGTGTCACGCGTGCGATAGCTACACACAAGTCACGCGATAGTTCTGTCGAGCATCCTTCACATGTGTCAGAACGTACGTCCTGTCAGACATATCGATATCAAAACAGGCAGTGTATTAGGTGAGTCAACTTCTTTTGATAAATAATTGCTGGGGATTGCGGCGGAAATGTTAAATGTATACGTACGCCGTTATAAATCGCTGCAAGCACCAACCGTAGTTTACCGACTCGAAATTGAATACATGTAGAGAGAACTGGCACCGTATGGAAAACTGCTCGAGAAGACGGACGCTTGCCTTGTGATTTGAAGATGTATTTTTTCGGTTTAAAGACGCTCAGGATTCTTGTCTACATGTTTCTGAGACAAGCGATCGAACAGCGGGCAATTTCTTCGGATTATTTGTCGATGCTGATAATGTTTATACTCGCACAGAAAACATGGCGTTTATTTACAGACGATAAAACAGTAAGAGATTTCCTCGGATACTAAGAATTAAGAGGTACATTCTACCATCTTCATTTTTGAGGCGTCATACGAAACTCAAATGTGTCTGTGAACATACGTTTTCGCTAGAAGTCTTTTCCTGCTAGTTTTACTTTCGAAGTCATGAACGGTGCTCTTATATGCGAATTTCAATAGCGTTAATTATTCACGCCTGCTTGCGTTAACGTTGGTCACGCAGTCTCTTGTGTTCAGTCACGGAACACGACTGTCTTGACATTGCTATGGCACAAGAAAGTTTATATTTCGGCGACTTGAAAATAACTGATGAAAATACTGTCTTGCTTTGCTCGGGTCAAGAATGGAAAAATAACCAAACCAAGGTAAATTTTCTAAAAAAATAATTAGATAGATATATTCCGAGACAAAAGATGCTAGTTATTAGGCCACGTGCGATATACCAATATTCTAACATGGCCCCGAGGCTTTCGGGACAAACTTTAATATTTGTTGCTGTTTCCTTGGTGTCCAAGTCTCTTTTGGAAATTGAGAGGAACTGAAGAATATACTTAAATTCCAACGCGGCCTATTACAAAGGCTTAATCGAAGTAAACAGCAATTGGCGCAAAACAATACTTCCTCTATTTTCCGAAGAAACGCGCGTATTCCTACAAAACCAGTACAATACTCAGCTACAGCTCAATACATATGATGGTATGTCTTTTCTTTGTTCACAGCATGGCCTCAAAGTCTTACGAAAGTGGCTTTAAGAGGTATTACGGGGATAGATTAGACAATATCTCAAATGAAACAACAGGGGAAGAGATAAAACGCATATACGACGATTGGGCGGGCGAATATGAGGAGGTAATACTTATCAGCATACATGGTACCATCCTCGGAGACCTAGGGGTTGCTAGTCGGGAGGATGCGATATTTTCGGGCGAAAGTTTACTTCAAAAGCGGGAGAGGGCCTCTCCCGCTCTTAAAGTAAATTTCGCCCGAAAATATCGCATCCTCCCGACTAGCGCATAGCAGCCCCTGGGTCTCCGAGGATGACATGGTATTTATCAACATGGCATAGTATACATGATGGTACTGCTGATATGAGCAGTGCCATCAATTTTATTCAACCCTCTTCGTGTAAGTAATTAAAACTCTTCCTGCTGAGAATGTTTGGGCGGGAGGCTCCATTGCCTTGTAATCTATATATGTATACCAATATCCTGTTGCACTTGGAAACACACAGGCAAGGCAGCCAGTTAGGTGAGACAAGAGAAAGTCTTGCCAACCTCGTTTCCAAGATCTCTCTGCCTCCCGGCTTCGGGAGAAAGAAAGGGATGAGGAAGAAAAGAGGTCCTGGAAACTAGGCTAAAATCTTGAAACGATTGCGGGCGTGCCGGTACTTAACAAGAATTCCAACACGTTTTTGTAAACTGTTGTTACGCAGGTTTCGATTGTGGAATTTACTTATTGCACTCCTTTTTATAATGTCCTTTTCTTTTGTTATACCACCATGTGAAGCACGAAGTAAACTATGAGTAGCCCCTCTTTCACTTATTAATTAGTCCGTCGTGCGTGACGCGAAAGAAAGCGTCATGCAGGGAATACTCGTAGTCTACGCGTGAAACGGAATGACACATTTACTTAAGTACACTGTAACTTTCAGAGCGTCGTCGTTGCAGCGGGTGGAATTTACTACAAGCCATTTGCCGAATCTTTCGATGCAACAGTCAAAAAACTCTTAAAGGACATGGCAAAAGATCAGATTAAAATCATTGATGTCGCAGCCGGAACGGGGCTGATTGGTGTTGAACTTCAAAAACTCGGCTACGCTAACCTACATGCTCTGGATATCTCACAAGAAATGTTGAATGAAGCCAAGAAGAAAAACGTGTACAAGAAGCTTATATGTGCAGCTTTGAATGATCAGCGGATTCCTGAGATTGAGACAGGAGAGTTTGATGCGTTGGTGTGCGGTGGTACGATGCTCACGGGACATATCCGCTCCTCGGCGCTTGTGGAAATGATTAGAATGGTGAAGATCGGTAAGTTTCACTCCCATTTATATCCTGTGATTTTGTAACGTAAAATTAAAAAAAAAAAAATAGAAAACAAAGAAATACAAAAGGAATAGAGGCAATGTTCCCCCTCCGGGGGGGGGGGGGGGGGTTGGTACTCCCTTATAGGGGCTATATAGGTATGCGCGGCCCCAAAGGGTATGGTTTTTTTAGTCAGAAATAGGGGATCGATTTTGGCCATTTTGGTCTTAAATAGAATATGTTTTTTTTCCCTCTAGTCTTGAATTCAGTATGCTTTTTTTTTTTAGAAGAAGCCACTTTTTCATCATTATCGATGTGACTATCAACAAAAGCCCTTCAGCACGCCTTAAGCATCAGTGTAAACTAAGTAACTACTTACAACACAGGTCTTGAAAAGAGTATTGATTTATGGGTCAGAGTATCAAATCTTTGGTCAGGTCATGAATAGGTAGGGAGAATCACAGAATTTGGTCCTAAGTAGTGTAAGGGTTTTGGGAAGCGGGCCGCACACCCCCACCCGAATTTTCTGGCAGTACACCCCGGGCAATAACCCCTTAATCCCCCTCCCCCTCCCCCTCCCCCCGCCCCCGCCCCTTCTCTTAGCTCACGGACGATAAGGAGCCCAGACTAATACGTATCCTCTAAAGCTGCCTCCCTTTTATTTCAGTTCAGGGTTTTATTACAACAACAATTTATTATTACAATTTACTACGTTTCGTTTCGTTTCGTTTCGATTTTTTTTTTATTTTTATTTACCAACTTAGTTTTAGTTAGATCAGTTCGGTCAATTTGTTGCATTTCATTGTAATTTTCAGGTGGTCTTATTTGTTTCAACATTCGGGATGGTCAGCTGGTTGACTACCAAGGAAAGATATCCGAACTGGAGACATTGGGAAAATGGAAAAAAGTCTCCAAAACTGTAATACCATTTTTCGAAAGTGATGGCATGCCAAAAGAAACTATGGTGTTCGTATACAAAGTGCTCGATGTTATAATTTGACTGTGATTGTTAACCGATTAATTCCTTTAGAAATAGTTTGTGGTTTTATTTTGAGGTCTCTTTGCTGAATGCAAACTGTATGAGAACTTTTGCTCATGTTCGGGTGGTATTTGTATCCACTGGTATTCGAGCGCGGAGATCCAAAACGGTTTGCCTAAACTAATATATACATTAAAAACATGACTGGTTTTGTTAATCGATCGTGTTGCAAGTGACGGAATCGAATGACATTCGCATACACTTTGCCATGTACAAATACATACATACACTTTAGCTTGACATGGTACAAAACATCAGCTACAAACTTAATTAACGAGATTAAAAGCAAAACAAAACAAAACAAAAAAACACGAAAGAAGAAAAGAATTTCATATGTTTTCCATACTTCTAAGTATATATAAAAATAATTATATAAAAAAGTATATAAAAAAGTATACAAAAAAATATAAGCATATAAAAATAGTAAAAAACTATGAAAAACTATAATAGTAAAAACTAATAGTAAAAAACTATAAAAGTATATAGTATACAAAATACATATATATATATATATATATATATATATATATATATATATATATAAAGGTCTCGCAAGTGGTCTGGAGTTTGTTCATTCAAAATGTTAAAAATGTATTTCGCTTTTTCACAGACTTGTTTGGATCACGACAAGTTTTGATCGATATAGACTGCTAAGGATTTGGTGTCAAACTATCTGTATCGTCAGTCAAAACCCAGCGGTGTAAGCGTGTCTATGACAGCAGGCTGTTACATGTAACATTTTATAGTTCGGTTGAAAAGAAAATGGCGACAAAATATCACTTAATTTTTACTCCTCAGATGTCCCCCCTTTCCCATAAGGTTTTTTTTTTCTCTCTCTTTTTCACAATTTTGAAAAGATGATTTACTCTGTCATCCTTAATTCGATTAAATTTCAGCAGATGTTCATCCATCCTTCGTGGAGAATTTGATTGTCCCTCTTCCTCATTTGACATTGCCATAGCAACCACATTTTTTCTGACTTTCTGAGAAAATAGTGAAATCCAAGATGGCGGATCCCACAATGAAGATGGCGGACTTAATGACGTCATATGAGTCAGGTGACATCATCATGCCCTAAACGTTTGCCTATATCTATAAAATGCTAAACAATTTGGCGTGCTTTATCACAACGAAAACTCAGGGAAGGGGCTCAAACCACCTCCTACACCACCCCTTGGTTATACCACGATGGTAATCAAAACTGAATGCAAGGCTGGCACTACGGCAGAACAGCTGGGTTATATATTGAGGCCAATACTTCGACTTGAAACATCCGTCTTTCTCAAGAAAGTGCTCGATATTATTATGTGTTGAGAAAGGCTTATGTTGTAAGTCGAAATATTGACCTCAATAGATGAGCCATGCTGCTGTGGTGCCAGTCTTTCATTCCATTCTTGATTACACACTAAGGGATGTCGGGTACGGGCATCGTGTAGGAACAGGAGCCAATTGCTGGTTTTCAGTGTCACGCAATTCAAAATAGATCAAAATAAAAAAAACAAAACAAAACAAAACAAAACCGGTCAATGAATTGAGTCCAGAATCTGGGAAATGAAAGAAAGTAAATATGGAAAGACTCTCGCCAAAGTTCTCTTCACAGCAATTTTTCTTATGCGAGATATGCGGAGAAATGTTTTACCCAAATTTATAGAGATTTGTATGGAGATGCCATGCTGATGCCCATCCGTGTGGGCACCAACATGGTGGCCGGAAACAAACAGAAACGTCTGTCACTGAGTTTTGCTACAAACGCGTGAATTTATCCCTCGAGGAACTCTAAAACATTAAAATAATACTTTTTCTAAGACATGAACTGTTAAGATAGCCAAGTTCCCCAAAATAAGTCATTATTTTAACCATCATGACAGCTCTTCAGGCCGTCATGTAAATGCCGCGTCACGCAAAAGCTTAGAAATTCAAGCGTAGTGCATCACAAAACCAAGAACCCATTCAGATTAGTTTCCAGCTGCTCTTATACATCATTTAAGTAAAATCTCAGGACGATCAATAGTTTTGTAGTTCGGATTTTAGTGACGTCATGTGAAAACCAGCTATTATGACTCCTGGTAAAAAGAGATCCGGCAACTTAACCCTTGGGTCGTGCGATTTGGGTATGAGTTTAAATGTAGGTTCGCTGGATCAACGATCAAAATGGTCAAGAAGCAAACTCCTGCTTGATATCTCATTAGCAAGATAACAATCCTCCATCACCACCCCCCTTCCCGCGGAGGGGACGGGTGGGTGCTTTAATAGAGGATTGTATTTATTCGGAACCAAGTCTCCTTCGCAGATTCTCTTGGTGGGTCTGTCGTGCAATCGTTTCAGTGACAAGCCCACAGGACGTCTGCGTTGGAGGCAGTTGTTGATTATCGTCAAAGTGTTAGCGCTACAAGCCTTGAGGTTAGTTTAATATCACATCACCCGCTAATCGCTAGTGGAATGTATTCTAATTGGACGTCTTATGCTGTGTTTAGACTTGAACGGTTTACCGAGGTATCAGAGTTTACTTACCTAGGTAAACATTTTCCGTGTGTAAACGCCAACTGATACTTTGGTAAATGCCGCAAAAGACAAAAGAAATTTAACTGAGGTAAAAGTTGTAATTACCCTGTGATCAGGCATGGTTACAGTTGGTAACCAAGGTCAAGATGACAGATATATCCGCTTGTGGCGGCGTAATATTTCATTTCCCGCGGTGAGCAGATTGTGCGACAAAACGTTTCTTTTCCAGTTTTGACAATCTTGGCAAATAACATGGAAAAATTGGATCGATCTTCTTACGGCGAACAATCCGTCGCGTAAAAGAAAGCATTGTATTTTTCATTCTCAGTATTATTTACAACTTTCTCTAGACAAACTTCGATCCTCTGTTGTGTAATTATTGTCGATGTATTTTGCCACCTGGGAGGATGCTGCTGCATACACAACGTATCCACGTTTCTACGCATATAACAATGCTTACTCTGGGTATGATCAAGCAACTGAATTTTCGCCGCAATATTATGGAATGCGGTCCTCGCCTATGAAAATGATGGCACCTCAATTTGCTCCTGTTCCACTGCGGTGGGATCCTCGTGCAAGTTCGATTTCATGACGTTGTTAATGCAGCGCGCGCGAATGTTGAAAGATTAACTTGAGTTATTTGAGCCGGTATAAACACTGAACGAATGTACCAAGGTTAGGTAACTTGACCTTAGTAACTGTTTACCTTGGTAAAAGCTCAAATGTAAACACAGCATTAGCGTCCGTTTTCCGGAAACAATCAACGTTTAATTCAAAACTCAGTTCACAAAATCGATATGCATCGTTTAAGTGCATTATTGTGCCCATCCAGCACGAACAAGTAAATTTCACGTTTTCGAAAACGTACCGACTAAGTTCCACTGAAAACAATCGCCGAGAATTAAACGTCCTTACTGTCGTGTAATTTCAAAACGCTAATTCAATTAATATTATTATCAGGTTGGAAAAATAATCTATTTCAAAACTTTGATTCTTCAATGCTAATGACAGTGTAATCATAATCGTTAAATGCTAATGCGGAGAACAATGAATGACGCGTTTGAGGTGTTTGTGAAGAATATTTAGATAAAGTTTTGATCCACTAGTAGATTCATACTAAAACAATTAGATTATTCGCTCTCGATTTCTATGAGTTATAGTTAATCTCGAGCTCATAATCTAATTGCTTAGTAGATCAGTGGTGAGTAGTGTAGCAGTGTGCGCCCGTTAACAAACTGGGGACCGCTTGTGTGCATTTTCGAAGTGTCTGTGTAGAGGATCTAGATGAGGTTCTGAACGACTAGCAGATCTGTACTAAAACAATTAGATAATTCGCTCTCGATTTCTATGCGTGTTACATGCGTAGTTCATCGCTAAATATGGGTTTAAATTGCCCACGTGACGCAGTAGTGTTCATCAGCGGGGAGACACTATCTGCCCATAGTGCCCGTCCGAGGAGAATACTCGGATTGTTATTACTTGATAGCGACACCGAAAATGTGTTCATAGGTTTCATAGTTAAAGACTTACGTTCAACTCAGAAATGTGTTTACAACAGAAGGTATAAACTGTAGATGTGCTGTTAAATTCCCAAGTTATATTATTTTATACATATCAGGGATCCCAAGTGATCGATGGCATCATACGACTCCAGGTATGAAAAATACATCGGCCCAAAAATCAGCAAACTGACGAAAGAGACAACAGAAGAGGAAATAAAGAAACTGTATAAAGACTGGGCGACCGAATATGACAAGGTAACTGCTCATTCACAGGAGTATAGCTGGTTTTCACATGACATCACTAAATTTCGAACTACAAAACTATTGATCTTCATGAGATTTTACTTTAATGATGTGTAAGGGACCGTTCATTTTTTATAAGGTAGGGGGGGCTGGTGGGATTTGGGGGGGGGGCATGCGAAAAAAAATGGCTTTCGAGGGGGGGGCATCCCAAAAAAATAAGGGAAAAAGGGGGGGTCACGTGAAATATTTTAGCAAAACTTTAAAATGGTATAATGTTTGAATATCAAAAAAATTGCTATAGAATAAACATAGAAGGCAGTATACAAATTTATTACAAACTTTCCTTTTGCTTTAAAAAAACGTTTGGCGACAAAAAGCATTTGTAGCTACTGAAAAGAAGTATTTA